>NC_083335.1:31077902-31327831 GCF_963455315.2 Globicephala melas | reverse complement strand
ATACAACCAATGTAGGAGCACCTAAACACATAAAGCATACATTAAAAGAAATAAAGGGATAAATTGACAGTAACAAATTAATAGCAGGGACTTTAACACTCCTCATACATCAATGGACAGATTATCAAGACAGAAAATCAATTAAAAATATACTGGTCATAAGTGACACATTAAACCATATGAATTAAAGAACTATATAGAGAACATTCCATTCAAAAGCAGCATAATACACATTCTTTGCAAGAGCACATGGAACATTCTCTGGGACAGATCACATGCTAAGCCACAAAACAAGCCTCAGTAAATTTAAGAAGACTGAAATCATATTAAGCATCTTTTCCAACCACAATGTTACAAGACTAGAAATCAACTACAAGAAAACAAAACTGCAAAAAACACAAACACGTGGAGCTTAAACAGTATGCTACAAAACAACCAATGTATCATTGAGGAAATCAAAGGAGAAATCAAAAAATAGAAGGAGACAAATGAAAATGAAACACAATAATCCAAAGTCTATGGGGACACAGCAAAAGCAGTTTGAAGAGTGAAACTGATCGCAATACAAGCTTACGTCAGGAAACAAGGAAACAAACAACCTAAAAGAACTAGAAAAAGAATAAACAAAACCCAAAGTTAGAAGAAGGAAGGAAATAATAAAGATCAGCACAGAAATAAATGAAATGGAGACAAACAATAGAAAAGATCAATGAGGGGAAATTCAAGATGGCAGAGGAGTAAGACGTGGAGATCACCTTCCTCCCCACAAATACATCAAAAATACATCTACATGTGGAACAACTACTACAGAACAGCTACTGAACACTGGCAGAAGAGCTCAGACTTCCTAAAAGGCAAGAAAATCCCCACGTACCTGGGTAGAGCAAAAGAAAAAAGAAAAAACAGAGACAGAAGAATACGGATGGGTCCTGCACCTCGGGGAGGGAGCTGTGAAGGAGGAAAAGTTTCCACACACTAGGAAGCCCCTTCACTGGTGGAGACAGGGGCGGGAGGGAAGCTTCGGAGTCATGGAGGAGAATGCAGCAGCAGGGGTGCAGGGGGCAAAACAGAGAGATTCCCACAAAGAGGATTGGTGCCAACCAGCACTCACCAGCCTGAGACGCTTGTCTGCTCACCTGCCAGGGTGGGTGGGGGCTGGGAGCTGAGGCTCGGGCTTCGAGGTCACATCCCAGGGACAGGACAGGTGTTGGCTATGTGAACACAGCCTGAGGGGGCGAGTGCATCACAGCTAGCTGGGAAAGAATCTGGGGAAAAGTCTGGAGCTGCCAGGAGGCAAGAGATCATTGTTCTGTGGTGTGCGAGGAGAGGGTATTCAGAGCACTGCCTAAATGAGCTCCAGACATGGGCACGAGCTTCAGCTTTCAGAGCGAACTCCAGAGATGGGCATGAAATGCTAAGGCCACTGCTGCAGCCACCAAGAAGCCTGTGTGCAAGCACAGGTCACTATCCACAATTCCCCTCCCAGAAGCCTGTGCAGCCCACCACTGCCAGGGTCCGGTGATCCAGGGACAACTTCCCCGGAAGAACACACGATGCACCTCAGGCTGTTGCAATGTCGTGCTGGCCTCTGCTGCCGCAGGGTTGCCCTGCATTCTATACTCCACCCTCCCCCTGGCCTGAGAGAGACAGAGCTGCCTAATCAGCTTCTACTTTAACCCCGTCCTGTCTGGGCAGGGAACACATGCCCTCAGACAACCTACACACAGAGGCGAGGCCAAAACAAAAGCTGAACCCCAGGAGCTGTGCAAACAAAGAAGAGAAAGGGAAATATCTCCCAGCAGCCTCAGGAGCAGTGGATTAAATCGCCACAATCAACTTGATGTACCCTGAATCTGTGGACTACCTGAATAGACAAGGAATGATCCCAAAATTGAGGTGGTGGACTTTGGAAGCAACTGTAAACTTGAGGTTGGCTTTCTGCATCTAATTTGTTTCTGGTTTTATGTTTATCTTAGTTTAGTATTTAGAGATTATTGTCATAGGTAAATTTGTTTATTAATTTGGTTGCTCTCTTCATTTATATATATATATATAATTTTTTTTCCATTTTCTCTTTTTGTGAGTGTGTATGTGTATTCTTTGTGTGATTTTGACTGTATAACTTTGCTTTTAACATTTGTCCTAGGTTTCTGTTGGTCCGTTTTTTGTATAGTTTTTAGTGCTTGTTATCATTGCTAGATTTGTCTTTTGGCTTGCTTACTCTCTTCTTTTTTTTATTACATTCTTTTATTTTTAATAATATTTTTAATTTAATAACTTTTCTTTCTTTCTTTCTTTTTTCTTTCTTTCTTTCTTTCTTTCTTTCTTTCTTTCTTTCTTTCTTTCTTTACTTATTTATTTTTCTCCCTTTTCTTCTGAGCCATGTGGCTGACAGAGTCTTGGTTCTCCTGCCAGGTGCCAGGCCTGAGCCTCTGAGGTGGGAGAGCCAAGTTCAGGATATTGGTCCACCAGAAACCTCCTAGTCCCACATAATCTCAAAGGCAAAAGCTCTCCAAGAGATCTCCATCTCAATGCTAAGACCCAGCTCCACTCAACGAGCTACAATGCTGGACCAGCAAGCTACAATGCTGGACACCCTATGGCAAACAACTAGCAAGAAAGGAACACAATCCCAACCATTAGCAGAGAGGCTGCTAAAAATCACACTAAGTTCACAAACACTCCAAAATACACCACCGGATGTGGTCCTACCAACCAGAAAGAGAAGATCCAGCCTCATCCACCAGAACACAGGCACCAGTGCCCTCCACCAGGAAGACTACACAAGCCACTGTACCAACCATACCCACTGGGGGCAGACACCAAATACAACGGGAACTACGAACCTGCAGCCTGTGAAAAGGAGACCCCAAACAGACTAAGTTAAGCAAAATGAGAAGTCAGAGAAATACACAGCAGATGAAGGAGCAAGGTAAAAAACCACCAGACCAAACAAATGAAGAGGAAATAGGCAGTCTACCTGAAAAAGAATTCAGAGTAATGACAGTAAAGATGATCCAAAATTTTGGAAATAGAATGGAGAAAATACAAGAAACGTTTTACAAGGACCTAGAAGAACTAAAGAGCAAACAAACAATGATGAACAGCACAATAAATGAAATTTAAAATTCTCTAGAAGGATTCAATAGCAGAATAACTGAGGCAGAAGGATGGATAAGTGACCTGGACGATAAAAGAGTAGGAATACCTATCACAGAGCAGCGTAAAGAAAAAAGAATGAAAAGAATTGAGGACAGTCTCAGAGAACTCAGGGACAACAATAACACACCAACATTCGAATTATAGGGGTCCCAGAAGAAGAAGAGGAAAAAAAAAGGGAGTGAGAAAATATTTGAAGAGATTATAGTTGAAAACTTCGCTAAATGGGAAGGCAATCATTCAATCAAGTCCAGGAAGTGCAGAGTCCCATACAGCATAAATCCAAGGAGAAACATGCCAAAACACATATTAATCAAATGATCAAAAATTAAATACAAACAAAAAAAATTAAAAGCAGCAAGGGAAAAGCAACAAATAACATACAAAGGAATCCCCATAAAGTTAACAGCTGATCTTTCACCAGAAAATCTGCAAGCCAGAAGGGAGTAGCAGGACATATTTAAAGTGATGAAAGGAAAAAAACTATAACCAAGATTACTCTACCCAGCAAGGACCTCATTCAGATTTAATGGAGAATTTAAAACCTTTACAGACAATCAAAGCTAAGAGAATTCAGCACCACCAAACCAGCTTTACAACAAATGCTAAAGGAACTTCTCTAGGCAGGAAACACAAGACAAGGAAAAGACCTACAATAACGAACCCAAAACAATTAAGAAAATAGTAATAAGAACATACATATTGATAACTACCTTAAATATAAATGGATTAAATGCTCCAAACAAAAGACATAGACTGGCTGAATGGATACAAAAACAAGATGCATACATATGCTGTCTACAAGAGACCCACTTCAGATCAAGAGACACATACAGATTGAAAGTGAAGGGATGAAAAAAGATATTACATGCAAATGGAAATCAAAAGAAAGCTGGAGTAGCAATTCTCATATCAGACAAAATAGACTTTAAAATAAAGACTATTATAAGAGACAAAAAGGGACAAAACACAATGATCAAGGGATCGAACCAAGAGGAAGATATAATAATTGTAAATATTTATGCACTCAGCATAGGAGCACCTCAGTACAAAATGCAAATGCTAAGGGCTATAAAAGGGGAAATCGACAGTAACACAATAATAGTAGGGAACTTTATCACCCCATTTTCACCAATGGACAGATCATGTGAAATGAAAATAAATAAGAAAACACAAGCTATAAATGATATATTAAACAAGATGGACCTAATTGATATTTATACAAGATTCCATCCAAAAACAACAGAATGAACTTTTCTCTCAAGTACTCATGGAACATTCTCTGGGATAGATCAAATCTTGGGTAACAAATCAAGCCTTGGTAAATTTAAGAAAACTGAAATCATATCAAGTATCCTTTCTAACCAAAAAGCTATGAGACTAGATAAGAATAATAGGAAAAAGTCTGTAAAAAATGCAAAGACACAGAGGTTAAACAATACACAACTAAATAACCAAGAGATCACTGAAGAAATCAAAGAGGAAATCAAAAAAATACCTAGAAACAAATGCCAATGAAAACACTAAAACCCAAAACATAAGGGATGCAACAAAGCAGTTCTAAGAGGGAAGTTTATAGCAATACAATCCTATCTCAAGAAAAAGGAGATATCTCAAGTAAACAACCTACCCTTACACCTACAGCAATTAGTGAAAGGAGAACGAAAAAAAAAAGTTAGCAGAAGGAAAGAAATCATAAAGATCAGATCAGAAATAAATGAAAAAGTAAGGAAGGTAACAATAGCAAAGGTCAAAACTAAAAGCTCCATCTTTGAGAAGATAAAATTGATAAACCATTAGCCAGACTCATCAAGAAAAAAAGGGAGAAGACTCAAATCAATAGAATTAGAAATGAAAAAGGAGAAGTAACAACTGACACTTCAGAAATACAAAAGATCATGAGAGATTACTACGAGCAACTCTATGCCAATAAAATGCACAACCTGGAAGAAATGGAAAAATTCTTAGAAATGCACAACCTGCCGAAACTGAATCAGGAAGAAATAGAAAATATGAACAGACCAATCACAAGCACTGAAATTGAAACTGTGATTAAAAATCTTCCAACAAACAAAAGCCCAGAACCAGATGGCTTCACAGGCGAATTCTATCAAACATTTAGAGAAGCGCTAACACCTATTCTTCTCAAACTCTTCCAAAATATAGCAGAGGGAGGAACACTCCAAAATTCATTCTACGAGGCCACCATCACCCTGATACCAAAACCATACAAGGATGTCACAAAGAAAGAAAATTACAGGCCAATATCACTGATGAACATAGATGCAAAAATCCTCAACAAAATACTAGCAAACAGAATCCAACAGCACATTAAAAGGATCATACACCATGATCAAGTGGGGTTTATTCCAGGAATGCAAGGATTCTTCAATATATGCAAAGCAAACAACGTGATACAGCATATTAACAAATTGAAGGAGAAAAAAATACGATCATCTCAATCGATGCAGAGAAAGCTTTTCACAAAATTCAACACCCATTTATGATAAAAACATCCAGAAAGTAGGTATAGAGACAACTTTCCTCAACATAATAAAGGCCATATATGACAAACCCACAGCCAACCTCATCCTCAATGGTGAAAAACTGAAAGCATTTCCACTAAGATTGGGAAAAAGACAAGGTTACCCACTCTCACCACTCTTACTCAACATAGTTTTGGAAGTTTTAGCAACAGCAATCAGAGAAGAAAAGGAAATAAAAGGAATCCAAATCAGAAAAGAAGAAGTAAAGCTGTCACTATTTGCAGATGACATGACACTATACATAGAGAATCCTAAAGATGCTACCAGAAAACTACTAGAGCTAATCAAAGAATTTGGTAAAGTTGCAGGATATGAAATTAATGCACAGAAATCTCTGGCATTCCTATACACTAATGATGAAAAATCTGAAAGTGAAATCAAGAAAACACTCCCATTTACCATTGCAATAAAAAGAATAAAATATCAAGGAATAAATCTACCTAAGGAGACAAAAGAACTGTATGCAGAAAATTATAAGAGACTGATGAAAGAAATTAAGGATGATACAAATAGATGGAGAGATATACCATGTTCTTGGATTGGAAGAATCAACATTGTGAAAATGACTCTACTACCCAAAGCAATCTACAGATTCAATGCAATCCCTATCAAACTACCACTGGCATTTTTCACAGAACTAGAACAAAAAATTTCACAATTTGTATGGAAACACAAAAGACCCTGAGTAGCCAAAGCAATCTTGAGAATGAAAAACGGAGCTGGAGGAATCAGGCTCCCTGACTTCAGACTATACTACAAAGCTACAGTAATCAAGACAGTACGGTACTGGCACAAAAACAGAAATATAGATCAATGGAACAGGATAGAAAGACCAGAGATAAACCCACACACATATGGTCACCTTATCTTTGATAAAGGAGACAGGAATGTACAGTGGAGAAAGGATAGCCTCTTCAATAAGTGGTGCTGGGAAAACTAGACAGCTACATATAA
This sequence comes from Globicephala melas, assembly GCF_963455315.2. Taxonomy (NCBI): domain Eukaryota; kingdom Metazoa; phylum Chordata; class Mammalia; order Artiodactyla; family Delphinidae; genus Globicephala; species Globicephala melas. The sequence goes on along the minus strand of NC_083335.1, from coordinate 31,321,172 downwards.
AAGTATGACGTTAGATCACTCCCTAACACCATACAAAAAAAATAATCTCAAAATGGATTAAAGACCTAAATGTAAGGCCAGACACTGTAAAACTCTTGGAGGAAAACATAGGCAGAACACTCTATGACATAAATCACAGCAAGTTCCTTTTTGACCCACCTCCTAGAGAAATGGAAATAAAAACAAAAATATACAAATGGGACCTAATGAAACTTCAAAGCTTTTGCACAGCAAAGGAAACCATAAACAAGACCAAAAAACAACCCTCCGAATGGGAGAAAATATTTTCAAGTGAAGCAACTAACAAAGAATTAATCTCCAAAATACACAAGCAGCTCATGCAGCTCAATATCAAAAAATACAAACAACCCAATCCAATAATGGGCAGAAGACCTAAATAGACATTTCTCCAAAGAAGATATACTGATTGCCAACAAACACATGAAAGGATGCTCATCCTTACTAATCATTAGAGAAATGCAAATCAAATCTACAATGAGGTATCACCTCACACCAGTCAAAATGGCCATCATCAAATCTCTACTGACAATAAATGCTGGAGATTGTGTGGAGTAAAGCGAACCCTCTTGCACTGTTGGTGGGAATGTAAATTGATAGAGCCACTATGGAGAACATTATGGAGGTTCCTTAAAAATCTAAAAATGGAACTACCTTATGACCCAGCAATCCCACTACTGGGCATATACCCTGAAAATACACAATTCAAAAAGAGCCATGTACCACAATGTTCATTGCAGCACTATTTACAACAACCATGATATGGAAGCAACCTACATGTTCATCGACAGATGAATGGTTAAAGAAGATGTGGCACATATATATGACGGAATATTACTCAGCCATAAAAAGAAACGAAATTGAGTTATTTGTAGTGAGATGGATGGACCTAGAGTCTGTCATACAGAGTGAAGTAAGTCAGAAAGAGAAAAACAAATACTGTATGCTAACACATATATAGAGAATCTAGAAAAAAAAAGGTTCTGATGAACCTAGGGGCAGGACAGGAATAAAGACGCAGACATAGAGAATGGACTTGAGGACATGGGGAGGGGGAAGGGTAAGCTGGGATGAAGTGAGAGAGTGGCGTGGACATATATACACTACCAAATGTAAAATAGATAGCTAGTGGGAAGCAGCTGCATAGCACAGGGTGATCAGCTCCATGCTTTGTGACCATCTAGAGGGGTGGGATAGGGAGAATGGAGGAAGGTGCAAGAGGGAGGGGATATAGGGATATATTTTTCCATATAGCTGATTCACTTTGTTATACAACATAAACTAATACAACATTGTAAAGCAATTATACTCCAATAAAAATGTTAAAAAATAATAATAATGAGAAATAAACAGAAAGAACACAACAGCTTGAAAACAGTTTCCATGTTGCTAGGGCTATGGAAGGACCTAGACCCAAGACATTCTGAATCACCCAGATCATATTCTTTTCAGACTCTGGAAAAATATGCCTGCCTATCACACTGAGAGCCAAATTCACCTGAATCATATTTCAAATCCTATAGAGAGAAATGCAGAATTTTATTTTAATCAAATGCGTATATTTGGATAGGAACATTTATCAATATTTGATCCATTCTTTATTGTCTTATTTGAGATAATAAGAATTTTAATATAGATATTAAAGAATAAGACAGCATGGTCTCTGCATTCAGGGTTAGTGATTCCTCCAAAATGATTGGAGATTTTGAAGATGTTGAGTCACTCTAGTCATATTTCCACAGAGAATTTAATTTCTAGCAATTCTCTTCATTGTGCAACAATGATGAATGAAGTTCTCCAAATGTTTTACATTCTGAAAAACACTAACCTAGCCAGAGTTTTAGGAAGGAGTGCCAAGGGAAGTAAAAATCTTGGAAACAGATTCTATTAAGTAAGAAAATCCCAAAAAAGGGTAAGCAAAGAATATAAGGGGTAAAAGGCCTCAATATTTTGCCCCAAAATGGACCTAGCAATAGTCAGCCATCTCTACTATGGTAAAGAAATCCATTGATGAAACCTGGAGAGTGCTAGCTAAAACAGACACTACTAATTACAAAAATTAGCTGATTCCTTATAGGAAAGACAAAGAAGAGACACTGAGTTTGTGAAAAGTAATCACAAAAGATCAGCAAAGATGATAAGGAGTAAAGTACATGTACCTGTTTCTCCCAAGGGATTATGTAGAGTTATGCACATGTCACGCTGTGAGGACTCTCAAGAAGTGAGTTTTGATAACTCAGTTAATTAACCACATCTCTAATTATTTATATTCTTTCAATGCACTTTGCCATCTCTATTTGATGCACTCCCACCATCCCCCAACTGTGTAATGTGGTGTAAAAGATTTATCAAATTTTAAAAATAAATGTTTGAAAAAATATTTAGCAACAGTTTATATTGGTTCCAGTCTGAGTAGATACATATTCATTCAATGGGTTCTCGGTGCCTGAGCACATTAGGCTATTCTGCAGTGAATTTATATATCTTTGGGCCCTTGTATCCCATACCAACCCACTTCCTACAGTCAAAATCACATAATTAGATTAAAACTCCTCTTCTATATAGGGCAACAAATTTTGTGACGTTCAATTCATTCCATGCACCATTATCAAAGCAGAAAAATTTCCAACCTGTATATCTGTTTATTGTACTTCAGAGCCTAAGTCATCCCTTCTTACCTCCAGTGTGAAATAGTTAAAAAAATAATAGCTCTTGTGGCTTTTAGACTTCTTTCAAATCACCTACATAAACATGACAAATGTTAATCCATGGATTAAGGTGCAAATCTCTTTTCAGCACATTATCCATTTATTTTTGATTAATTTCTCCAGTAATAGACATTCCAGTGTGCAACTTTTAGTAAAAGCGAATGTTAATACTATAAATTTTTCTGAGTTTTTTCTTGCATCAACTGTGACTTTGTCAAAAAACTGAATAAAAAGGAATAATATACCAAAATGTGAATTAGTTAAAGGATAGTTTTGTGTGGAAGAAAAGGAAAAAATCCTGAGAGGGGCAGTGCAGGCTGACGTTAGGGCACCCAGCATCAGTGTCAGCATCTCAGCATTCTATGCATGGATATTTACTAACTAGTTTTTTGAACCCAAGCCAGTGACATCTCCTTTCAGGATCTGAGGTTCTGCATTTGGAAAATAACAGAGCTGAATCTCCAAACTCTAAAATTTCCTAAGTTTAGAAATATTATATGTTGACAGTATCTGATCTGGTAATTCTAAGATAGAAAATATGCCATTTTTTAAAAGCCACAAGGCACTATCACTTGTTGTATCATCCATGTGCTTGAATACTTTCACCTGAAAATAGTTATTAAAAATCTACTGTTTGCTTGCCTATGTGATAGATATTATAGAGAAAATAAAAACATGCATGAGACAGAGAGCCTTCCTTTAGGGAAGCTTACTTGGTAGAATATAATAGAGGAATATATTTATATTTATAATATATTTACATTATATATTTATAATACATTTCTAATAACAGAATAAAAGAGGATAAGCATCATGAGACAATTAGAAATAAAATGCTATGGAAATAGATAAAATGAAGAAGTTCCTTTCACCTACTGTCATTAAGGGCTTTATGAAAACGGTGGTATTTGAGCTGGGTCCTGAAAGATTGTATATATGGAAAAATGGAGAAGAAAGAGGGAACTGGGTAAACAGTTAAGAGGGTTAAAAAACTGAGGATTTCATGGGATGCTGTGAAGATTTTAGTTTAGTGTGTTGAAATTGTTATAACAGTGAGAAATTGGAGGCAGGGAGAGTAGTTATTTTTTTATTGGAAGCCACAGTTTTTGCTTTGTGGATTCTGACTCAGAGATTCCCTACAGAGCATACTCAATTATTCTGAGCACTCCTATGTTAGTCTTTTCTTTATTTGTATATATTTCACTATGCTGTTTAAAACAAACTCTACTTGACATTCATACATCTATTATTATGAAAATAAATATGAATTTTTGAATAGACATTTTTTCATTTAGTCCCTCAACAACAAAGTGTATGGATAAAATAAGTATGTGAAGGCAATTTGAATACCAGAAATGCTTTATATAGAAAAAGTATAATGATCTATTTTCCATGACAAAAGTTGTCTCTCTATGTTGTCATGTGGAGTTTTATTTAGTGAAGTATATGGTTAAAAATATAATTTGCTGTTTTTTCTATTTTAAAATTTGTTAGCCCTCTTAGGTTAACAGTGGCATAGATTTTCTGAAGCAGTTTGCAACCTAGGAGACCTAGTCATTCTGTCCCCTAGTACACAAAAGTGTTTTATTCACTTAAGTGAAGCAGGCCACCCCAAATATTAGAGAAAAGCAATCATCTAACTGAAGTTTAAACAACATCCTACACATGATTAATTATGTTTTGCCTTGGTTTCCATTGGGCCTAGAATCCAGGAAGATGTCACTTCCCATTATCCCTATTCTCCAGAGTGCTTTTGGAGAACTGTCATTCTACAAATATATTAACTAGGAATTAGCCTATTCTAAAGCACATACACTTTTGTCCCACTCTCTTTAAAAGTGAATTAGGGGGCTTCCCTGGTGGCACAGTGGTTGAGAATCTGCCTGCTAATGCAGGGGACACGGGTTTGAGACCTGGTCTGGGAAGATCCCACATGCCATGGAGCAACTGGGCCCATGAGCCACAACTGCTGAGCCTGCGCATCTGGAGCCTGTGCTCCGCAACAAGAGAGGCCGCGATAGTGAGAGGCCCGCGCACCGCGATGAAGAGTGGCCCCCAATTGCCACAACTAGAAAAAGCCCTCGCACAGAAATGAAGACCCAACACAGCAAAAATAAATAAATTAATTAATAAACTCCTACCCCCAACATCTTCTTAAAAAAAAAGTGAATTAATATTGCTTACTTTATTCTGGTTGCTAGGTCAAAGAATTTTGTGGAAGAATATGATAAATGCCATTTTCTCTGTGTGTGTGTGTGTGTGTGTGTGTGTGTGTGTGTGTAAGGTACATGGCCCTCTTTGATCACCTCCTTCCTTTCATTTAACTCCAGAACCTAAAGTCTGGTTTTCAAACAGTACAACTTCAAAATTCTGAACAGGTTTATTTGGATGAAACCGTGGAACATTCAGCACAAAAAGGAACAAGAGGGGCTAAAGGGCGCTGGTATCTATACAGAACAGATATTACTTTTGTGGCCCAAACATGAGCTCTAAATCATTTGATGCTATAAACAACAGAGATTTGGAGAGCAGAGTCTTCCAGAAGAAACTGCCTTATAGTGGCTTTCATTTTTGACTTGTATGAAAATCCAGGTTTTCAATAATGAGTGATCTAAACTTAAATGTCTCTTAAGCATTTGATAGCCCACATGCTGTAGCCAGAATGGTTTGAATTTAGGCCAGGGCCTCTTTTTGAGCAAGGATACATTTGGTGTGTCTCCTTCATAGAGTTTTGTCAGAACTAAAAACTGTTAAAATACTTAGAATTTAATGTGGCAGATGTTACAGAAGCAGCTTCTGAGGAGCTCATGTATCTTCTTTAAACTCACTGTCTCTTCTAACTTAGATTGTATTCATTGTTGTATTGAGATGAATGCTTACTGCTCTATGGATTTATTGGAAGAGTTCAGAGTGCTACATTAGTGACAATTTAGAAATTATTGAATTCCAATTCAGTGTACTTCTCAGGTCCCTATGGCAGTTTTTAAAGGTTTAGCCACAGAAACAGGTACCTACTGAATGTCAGCTAAGTGAACAGCATTGATCTGAACACTGAGGTAGAGTGGTACAAGATGAACTTGAGATGTGCTATGCTCTTACATTCTGAGTAAGATAATAAGGCAAGCATATCTGAAAGGATTTCTATAATTTTGGGTACTACATGCTAAGTATCCAGATAAGTACTTACTATAAGTTCTGTTGGAGCTCTGAGGAGGCAAAAAATAATATTTGATAAAGATGGGAAAGGCTTCAAAGAGAAAAAGAAGTCTAAGATGAGCCTTGAAGCATTTGTCAAGGCCGTATAAAAGGATGAGTGATCCTTGGTGGTAGGGGAATTGTGATAGGCAGTCTCTACAGTGGCACCTAATGATCCTCATCTTCTAGTTTTCACACCGTTATGTAATACTTTCCCCTTGAGTGTGTGCTGGACTTACTGACTCATTTATAATTAATATAATATGGCAGATGTGATGGCATGTCACTTCCAAGATTAGGTTAAAATAAGACTATGTCTTTCATCTTTGACACCCACACTTGCTCTGTGGAAAGTTACCTTTCTTGTTGTGAGAAGACCTGCATCTACAAGGCAAGAACAAATATCTCCAGCCAACAATTAGTGAGTAACTAAGACCTGCCAACAGCCACATAAGTGAACTTGGGAGAATATCCTCCCCCAGTTGAGCCTTAAAATATTGCCTGGCCAACATCTTGACTACAGCCTCGTGAGAGACCTTGAGCCAGAGGCACTCAGCTAAGCCACACCCAGATTCTTGACACAAAGAAACTTAGATAATTAACATTTGTTGTTTTAAGCTCTAAATTTTGGAATAATTTGTTACACAGGAGTAGATAACTAATATAGGACTGGGTTTGCAATGGTTTAAACTAAGGTTCAGAGGTTTAAAAAAAAGAAAAGAAAAAAAGAGAAAAATAATTTCCATGACTAGGCTTGGCACTTTCAGTATACCAGTATTTTGTTTGTTTGTTTTTACTTGTTTGCTGTTTTGGCTGGGTCAGTCCAGGTAAGAGAAAAACATAAAGTAGAACTAAATCTCTTTGTCCTAAGGATGATTTAAGAAAATGGATTGGCAATTCAAGCCATGCAAAAGTAATGAACTTAAAAAGGTAGTTTCCAATTTTGTAAGCACTTAGATAAGTAAAAATATCAAGTTTGCAAATACTGAGGCCCAGAGTAAAGGATGATTACAAGGCATAGAAAAGCTTTACTATTTTTGAGCAGCTTGTTTTTGAGCAGTTTATTTTTGTTCATTATGGAAAAACTGGATTTTCTTACCTTTATCTGAAAAAATATTGATAAACCACATTGTTTCATATTGATGATTATTTTTTGCTAGCACCGACAAATGAACAGGTAAATGAAATGCTTCACATTTTCTTCAGTGCTGTCTCTTAAAGGAATTAAACAACTAGCCCCAGGATAAGAGTAAAATTTTAAAGAAGGCTCTTTGACTAAGTTGAGTTAACTTTTTGAATGAAATCTCTTAGGCAGTCAAGAATTCAGTTCTCTCACCAGCTTGAGATTATCCTCTAGTACATGGCCAGCACCATAGCCCAAGTTCAGATTCTATCTGCTTGGCAAAATGTGACTTCATCAAAGGTGATCCCATTAAAACTTCTAGTATACCTGGCAAAGTTTCAGCCCAGTCATTTTTGGGAGAAGTCGGAGATAGGCAGGTATTTACTGAATTCTATTTTTGTCTTACCATCTGTTGATGGTGTCACATTTTCCTGACCCAAGTAAGGACATATTAATTTTTATGTTTTGAACTAGCTAATCCTCACAGACAGAACAGTGCGACAAAAATTCAATTATGTTTCAAATTGATGACATACTTTTGGAGAAAGTCATGGAGACATGCCTTATTTGTCTCAGAAGCAACACATTACTGGGAATGTAGAAGTGTTAAGAAAAGGCCCTCCTTGTTGAAAGAACGTGTCCCACTCAGTTTAAAGACACTTTTATTTATTTAAATTTCAGACTTGAACAAGATTTTTTTAGTGTATCTAGTGCTGCTGTTGTAATTCTTTAAAAAAAGAAAAAGTTTAGCTCAGGTATCTCCAAATACATGCTTCACTAAAAGGTCAGCTATTGCTAAAACTTAGAAGTAACATAACTTTAGCTCTTTCTTTCAGTCCTTAGGTACAGGAAAAAGCCCAAAGATAAAGGAAAGATTGTTAAAATACAATGTTCATTTTTGCTTCATTTTTTTTCCCTTTAGAACGAATTGATAAATCCTTAACTGCAGATACTGTATCTTTTCTGAAAGCTAGAATACACTGTGGATATGAAGAGTGGTTATTGTGTTAAAATTGCATGTATAGGGCTTCCCTGGTGGTGCAGTGGTTGAGAGTCCACCTGCTGATGCAGGGGACATGAGTTCGTGCCCCGGTCCGGGAGGATCCCACATGCCGCACAGCGGCTGAGCCCGTGAGCCATGGCCGCTGAGCCTGCGCATCCATTGCCTGTGCTCCACAACGGGAGAGGTCACAACAGTGAGAGGCCCGCGTACCGCAAAAAAAAAAAAAAAAAAAATAGCATGTATACAATGTCTGATGTATATACATAGGTTTGCATTATATCACTACTCTTCTCATCCCTGAGAATGAACAAGAAGAGAGAAAAAGGTCCTTATCCTTGTATTTATATACCTGCCATCACCATGACATCTAATTCATGGTAACTTACGATGAAACATAATATCATAGAAAGTTAGTTTTGAGAGCTTGCTGTCAAATAATTTCCTTTAAAAAAGGCCAAGTGATCTTCCTAAGGGTTACGGAGAGAAAAACTGAGTGTTTTTGGCCCCCAGTCTACAACACATTTAATTACATTATTTTGCATTACAAAATATTTAGCAGTTAACTAATTTAGAATTCATGATATTTTCAGGAAACATATTCCATTCACAACTTTCAGCCTAACTTCCCTCAGGCTACTTATTAAATGGAAGTACTTGCCAGTTTTCTCATTTAAGCATGCATTATGCCACAAATATTTATTAAACTACAATCTATGAGATAGACAAAACTTCTGATACAGGAATGAGCAAGGCATACTCCCCTATCCTACGTATCTTTGATAGTAAATGAAATGGTTGTTTCATTCAATTTTCCCACCATATTTTAAAGTGGATTGAAAAAATTAATGTTCTGGGAGCTTATAAAATCCTAGTTGATGTGCTTGCCTTTCTTCTATGTTAGAGTAGCTAGTATCTTTCTTGCCAAGAAACACTATGAAGGTAGAATAGAAATATAACTGGCTATTTGAAGGTGTCAGAGAAAATAAAGTTAGAACTTGAGGGGTCACATCCCAGAGAGAAGTAAAACACATTAAGGTGATCACTGAATGCTCAGTATATTTTTTCCTCAAATTATTTTCCACTTAAGTGTGTGGTAGATAGAGGCCAAAGAAAAAGTCCTAGATTATATAGCAATCTTACTGATATTTGAGATTATGTCATCAGTGTCATATAAGATAACATAAAGGATAGAGACTGAACAAATTGTCAAGAAATTATTATTGTCAAGAAATAATAACATAAAACTTCTCAAATTCAACAAAAGACATAAACCTACAGATTCCAGGTGCTGAGCAAATTTCAAACGAAAAATCCAAAGAAAGACACACCAAAACACATCATAGTAAATTTACTGAAAACTAAAGACAAATAAACACTTTAAAAAGCAATAAGGGAGAAACAACACCTTACTATAGGGGAAATAAAACAATCTGAGAGACAATGGATTTCTCATTGAAAACAATAGAGACCAGAGGAAATGGCACAACAGCTTTTAAATGCTGAAAGAAAGGAACTGTCAAGCCAGAGTCCTATATCAAGTGAAAATATCCTTCATGAATGATGGAAAATCAAGATATTCTCAGATGAAGGAGAACTTAAGGGAATTTGTCACCAGCAGGCCTATATTAAAAGAATGTCTAAAGGAAACTCTACAAAGAAAAGAAAGTAAAAAAGGCAAAAACTTGGAAGTTAAAACAAAGATTAAAAAAACATGGTAAGCAAAATATGTGTTAAAAAGAATAAACTTTCCCCACCCACTTGAGTTTTCTAAGGTATGTTTCAGTGTTGAAGTAAAAATTATAACACTATCTGATGTCATTCTAAATTTAGATACAGGAAATATTTAAGACAAATATAAACAGGGAAGGATGAATTTGTCAAATGACACCAGTAGACTATGATAAGTTGTATATATATAATGTGAATAACTACAGCAACTACTAAAATGAGCTATAAAAATATATAAACTTGAAACACTACAGATAAATCAAAATGACATTCTAAAAATTGTTCAAGTAACCAAAAGAAAGGCAGGAACAATAACAACAAAAAGGAAAAAAAATAAATTGGAAACCTCAATTCCTAACTTATCAATAAATGTGTTAAAAATAAATGGTCAAAATATACCAATAAAAAGATAGCAATTAAATGAGTATGGTAAAAGATGACCCAAGTTTATGCTGTCCACACTAAACTCACTTCAAATATAACCACAGAGGCAGAATGAAAGTAAATGGATTAAAAAACATATATCATGAAAATATTAATCAAAAGAAAGCAAAAGGGAAAGACTTCTGTAATAGTTATCATAAAGAGCATCATGGGCCTTCTCATCAGTGTAAAGACCATAACTCATGAAAATTTTTTAAAAAAACAATCTGAAAATTATCCTAAAGGCATATAGCAAATGAATGAATAAGGAATTGTTCAGTGGTGACATCAGCAAGATGGCAGAATAGGAGATTTCAGTCCCCATACCCCCACAGAAATGTTGGTTTTCACACCCATCCATGGGCAAGAACATCTCTGTGGGAACCCAGGAGTCCAGTAGAAAGATTCCAGCATTCTGTTTGAGCAAAAACTCTGAGAATACATATAAGACTTCAAGGAACATGAAAAAAGGAAGAAAACTCACTTTACCCATGTCACTTCTCCCCCAAGGCAGCATAGCTCAGTGCCAAGAGAGATAAATTTGGCCTGCAATTTCTTATACAGGAAAAGTGAGACCAGTATAAACACGGGGCTTCACCAGCTTCATGGAACATTGCCTAAGAAGCCACTTTTGCCTTGCCCCACCCAGATCGCTGTGGGGATTGGCAAGGCTGAATAGCCTGAGAAGAGCTAGGAGCAAGTAGCAGGGACAGGGTCTCACTGCAACCACAACATGGATCTGAAAAACAAACCACAAATCCTACTAACTGGTTCACAGATTCCACCAAGAAAAGGCCCTCCCATGAACCTCATGGGACACCTCACCTGCAGCTCTCCATAATTGGCTGACATGTGCCCCCAGCACTCTGTGTGTGCCCTGAAACAGCACAAGCAAGCCTCTGCATTCATTGTGCACAAGCCTCCACAGATGGTGAGTACCAGCTCTACAGAGGGCGAGCACAAACCCACACAGAAAGCACATTGATATCAACAGTCAGTTCAACGCTGCAAGATTGTAAGAAGGCACACAACCTTGAACACTTCAGGGCACTACCTTGGAAAAAAGAAAGAAACGGGAAGCTCTCAGCAGCTAGCCTCATTTTGTGGGATTGAGAGAAGGGACACAATCTCCCCACAAGAGAGAACAAGAAAACTGGGACAGACGCATCCACAGAAAATGCGACAAAAAGGAATCACTTTCCTAAGCATAAACATTTAAAAGAAATTCACCTGAGCCACTCTGAATTTATGCCTTCAAGATTTTAGCAGATAATCTGCAAAAGCATCTTGTTATTGCAACATGCAAAAGAGGATTATTACTTTCCAAGAGATGCTTAAAATATTTTTGGATACACTAAGTGGAATTTATATTTGGAATCTCCATCACTCTTAATTGAAAACTTCAGTTTATTAGAATGGTTTTAAAATGCTAAAACCCAAACATGGTTAGCCCTGGTAAATTCATTTCCTGAGAATATAAGATTAAAGAATGTTCTCCCTCTTTTCTACTCAAATCTCAATTCTTTTGATTTTGGCTATAATGGTTTGAAAAAATAGGCATTTAATTGACCAGGTTGTTCATTTAGTCCAATCTCTAATACCCTTAGCTCTTGACAATATATCATACTGTCCTGCCCAGTTGAAAATGATTATCTGGAAATGCTCTAAACATCTAAACAAGATGAGCCTGCATCACAGTGGTAAATAAGAAATTGGAGTTGAATTCTGATTGAGGTAATTACTTTGGGTCCATTGGGCATAACTCATCTTTGGATGATTCTCAAAATTTTTGGATTTACAAGCCTTCTGCAGCTCATGAATTTCCTAGTCCTGAACAAATTACAATAGTAACTCATGAATCTATTACAACTTGATGTGCCATCCACTCAAGAATTATTCCAGTCAGGTTCCAATGAGGCAAGTTAAAATACAAGAAGAGATTAGGCAAAAGCAAGAGAACAAACAAGGTCAGATCACAAGGCAGTACCACACCCAATTGATGGTGGTAGTACCAGGTGGTAGTGTTTGGCTTTCTTCATTTATATTTCTATAGATGATATGATATGATATGATATGATATGATATGATATGATATGATATAGTAGTTCCCATAGAGAAACCTGAAATCATAGTCATTCTGAAATGGTAGTCTCTGATGTAACCCTTTGTATATCCTTGGTGAATTCTTCTTTAAAGTAAACATATAAAATTTGTTAATGATCACCCTCTGAGTTAGACAATTGTGTAAACCATAGCCCACTGACATCAATTCACATGTCAAAATCATGTGGCTGATGAGTTAGGCCTTCTAATTCCCAGTTTCCTATTTTTTTCTGTTATTCTACCTACAAATATTTTGTTTTTGCATTGCTGTAAGAGACTTTCAAATATGGCCTATTCATTTGAGCACTTGCTATTAATGATAGATGTATAATGCCTGGCAATGGTAGAATAATAGAAAACTATTTTCCAGGAGTATAATTACTTCTTTCAAAAAGATGCATAGGGCTTCCCTGGTGGCACAGTGGTTAAGAATACGCCTGCCAATGCAAGGGACACGGGTTCGAGCCCTGGTCCGGGAAGATCCCACATGCCATGGAGCAAATAAGCCCGTGCGCCACAACTACTGAGCCTGTGTTCCAGAGCCCGCAAGCCACAACTCCTGAAGCCCGGGCACCTAGAGCCCATGCTCTGCAACAAGGGAAGCCACTGCAACAAGAAGCCCGCACACTGCAACAAAGCGTAGCCCACTCACCGCAACTAGAGAAAGCCCGCACACAGCAACAAAGACCCAACGCAGCCAAAAATAAATTTTAAAAAAAAGATGTGTATATCATTCAATACAAAAATTCAAGGCATATACATCGAATTGGATAAACTTGAATTATGACTGATTAGAAAGCATTAAAAAGTAATCCACAGAAATTAGTGGTGGAGAGTTTGTGCAAATCCATTGAACCCCATTTTGTCTCTGCCTTGACTGTTTTTGGAAACTGAATTATGAGTTTTGTGTTGATTCATCAGCAGACCACAAATGCTTCCCTGAGAAAGCCTGTGTACCACTCATGCTGAGTTTTGAAATGTTAACAGGTCTGTCCATTTCATTTTGAGTAAATAGAAAGCTAAGAAAGTCAACTAAAATTACCACTCACAGAAAATGCAGTCAGCAAGGCTGATGAACTGTGAGAGGGCCAAAATTATTAAAATGGAATGTATTTAACAGGGTTGGCTAAGGAAGAAAAAGGTAATGCCAATTTAAAAAAAAATAAATATATGAATTGGCAGAGAGTACTACCATGTAGCACTAGGCAAATGGTATAGAGAATTCAACATTTCCCATGGTGTTTTCAATTGCAGCCTTTTAAATTTGGACATTATTTTGCTTGGACTGATAGTTACAGGCTATCATTAGTAGTGAACATTGAAGTAGCTTTCTCCTGGACCTCCTTACTGGGGGCATATGTTCCCATAGTCACCAGTGTTGTGCATACTGTTGATAATAATCTCATTAACAGAACACTCTAACTGGGCAAGGAGAAAAGCCTAACCGATATGTATGCGGGATTGCTATATGGACCAGTAGTTCTCAGAAGATTCTTACTTAGTGTAATTGATTAGATGCAACCTTGCAATTGGACATATCAGTTGGATAATGAGGACCTGTTCATTCGTTACAAGTAAACTACAATTTAATATCAAAGAGAGCTTTCCTGTAAAATAGTGCTTTGAAATCAGATTATTGATTTTAGGAAATTATTAGTAAGGCATTTATCTAATTCTTCCACTTAATAAGCTAAATAAACTAGCCCTCAACATGTAGTAGATCACATGATTAGATTGATTTTTACGTAACTCTGTCCAAGATTGTGTGGTGGAACAACGAATTCTGTCTCTATTCATTCCTAGCCTGGCACACAAAATGGAAACATGCTATAAGGCAAATTAATTTAAAGAAAAAAAATGTGTATATGTTGTATGGTCTAAAGTATACTTCATAGAATAAGGAATCTGAGTTACCCAGGACCTCATTTTGGAATACGCAACAGAAAGGTATGGATACTGCCAAAGTCATCATTTATTATTTTTAAAAAATTACTTGCACCAAATGTATAATTTCTTAAGAATTTTTTTAAATTGCAAAGCCTTACACCTCGTTGTTTCCAGTTTATAGGTGGTTACCAACAGAATGGTTATCGTACATACAAAAAGCCAGAAGGAAAAATCAAAGGTCTGGTGACAACTGGTCTCAAGACCTGAACAGATTTTATTTTTCTTTGTTTCACATATGTGGAAAAGTTGGCTACATAAAATAGCCAGAGTTCACAAATGTGCTGTTAAAGAAAAGAATGGCACTAGTCTCTGTGTCTATTTTCTCTATCTCTGTCTTTCTCTCTCTCACACCCCTCACCCCAACACATGCACACAAACACACACACATTCATCACCATGATCACACTCATGGAACAATAATTTAAAAGAACAAATTCTATGATTCTGATATTTACAGGAGATTAATATGGCACTGTGCTATTTTCTTTGGTACTGCAAAACTAAGCCAAAATTGTTGGTTTTTAAAAATCAGTTTAGAAAATTAGTTCACATTACTTAGTAAATACTGTTATATCAATACACTAAAATAGGAAAATTAATTTTGATTTATCTTTATCACCAAGATAAATCTCATTCTATAAGGACTTTGGTATCCTACTGTCACACTTTCAAAATATACTGTCCAAATGTCTTGGGATTTCTATGGGATTGCTTACTTTTGGTGGCTCAGATAACTGAATGAATGAATGAATACTTATAGTAGGTCACAGTTTTCCCTCTGATAACTCAGAATAACTATATGCTCCCAAATCTATTACCTAATGCTTTACTTTATCTAGATGTAGTACATAATCTGATTCTGCTCCCACTGTGAAGAAAACCCAAATTGATCTGTTTCTAAATTAAGTATGTCATAGTTATTTTATATGGTGCCCTATCTAAAATTTCAAAATCATCAGTACTACATGATGGCAAAGAAATATTTAAGGGATATATTAACAATTTTAAACAGATTCTGATAATAAAAATTAAAATGTGGAATTTGTTTCACAACAGTTATGTGATATAAAGAGGAATGTCTCAAAAATTTTAACTGACATGGTTGTTAGTAAGCAAAGTAACATTCACATTCTGAAATATTTTGGTTTTACTCCAGGTAAAGAAACAATAATGAGAGAGAAAATTATTAGTCATATAAAGCAATTTTGTTAGAATATGTTTACTTCCTATCAAAAAGCTAAATCATATAAACTCAGATCCCAGTACTTAATCTATAGATTCTCTTGTTGCAAATATTACCAGTTGGACTTGGAAGATCTTGATTTTTAAAATCCTATTTGCAATTATTAAACTAGAGGCTTATTCAGGTGAAAGATATGTTTTGAGGAGAGTAAATCTCCTGGGTTTTTTTCTCTCTGAACTTGTGATTAATTTTTTGAAATGCCTAGCTTGGTTCAGACAGAAAAATACTGGCTATGTGGGAAAAGGCCAAATGATCACCCCAAGAAGATGTCATAGGGACTCAAGCCAGAGCTATAGGCAGGGGAGAGGAATGCAAAACAGAAATAAAACATCAGGTTTTACTGTTTAGCTATCTTATGAATAATTATGTAGACAGCCACAAAATCAATATGGATCTAAGAATTCCTGATGATCTTAAAAATTAGCTAATAGTGGTACAATATTTTGATACATTAAAAACAAAAACTTCTAGTTTTCTAACCAGAGATTCCATTTTTCCCAAGCGTTATTTCCATCTGTTTATTTATTTATTTATTTTTCCCCAGGAGAATCAGAGTATATTTATTCTTAGTATATATACAAGGCTACAAACTTGTTTACTTTCTTCCAAGGCCATTGTGGAAAAGAAATAAACAACCATAAAGAGCAAAAGACATGCTATAAGTAAACACACCAAGGTATCAAGAAGTAATAGCTGAATGCTCTAGGGGAAACACATGAAACTATAAAAATCAGATAAAAATCTTGACAGCTTTAACTATCTGGGACCATTTAAATCTAGTATCGATAGTCTTTTACTCTGTGGATTGTGAAGGCTGTATTTTACTACAATAAGAGCACTCACAGATTTTATCAAAAACATATTTAGCACTTTTTATAAGCCAAAAAACAACCTTGTTCTTTTTTAAAAAAAAATCTTTATTGGAGTATAATTGTTTTACAATTGTGTGGTAGTTTCTGCTTTATAGCAAAGTGAACCAGCTATACATATACATATATCCAATATCTCCACCCCCACCTCTTGCATCTCCCTCCCACCCTCCCTATCCCACCCCTCTAGATGGTCACAAAGCACCAAGTTCATCTCCCTGTGCTATGCAGCTGTTTCCCACTAGCTACCTATTTTATATTTGGTAGTGTATATATGTCCATGCCACTCTCACTTCATCCCACCTTACCCTTCCCCCTCCCCATGTCCTCAAGTCCATTCTCTATGTCTGCGTCTTTATTCCTGTCCTGCCCCTAGGTTCTTCAGAACGATTTTTTTTTAGACTCCATATATATGTGATAGCATACGGTAATTGATTTTCTCTTTCTGACTCACTTCATTCAGTATGACAGACTCTAGGTCCATCCACCTCACTATAAATAACTCAATTTTGTTTGTTTGTATGGTGAGTAATATCCCACTGTATAAATGGGTCACGTCTTCTTTATCCATTCATCTGTTGATAAACACTTAGGTTGCTTCCATGTCCTGGCAATTGTAAATAGAGCTGCAATGAACACTGTGGTACATGACAATTTTTGAATTATGGTTTTCTCAGGGTATATGCCCAGTAGTGGGATTGCTGGGTCATAAGGTAGTTACTTTTTTAGATTTTTAAGGAACCCCCGTGATGTTCTCCATAGTGGCTGTATCAATTTACATTCCCACCAACAGTGCAAGAGGGTTCCCTTTTCTCCACACCCTCTCCAGAATTTATTGTTTGTAGATTTTTTGATGATGGCCATTCTGATGGGTGTGAGGTGATACCCCATTGTAGTTTTGATTTGCATTTCTCTAATGATTAGTGATGTTGAGCATCCTTTCATGTGTTTGTTGGAAATCTGTATATCTTCTTTGGAGAAATGTCTACTTAGGTCTTCTGCCCATTTTTGAATTGGGTTTTTTGTTTTTTTGATATTGAGCTCCATGAGCTGTTCGTATATTTTGGAGATTAATCCTTTGTCAGTTGCTTTGCTTGCAAATATTTTCCCCCATTCTGAGGGTTGTCTTTTGGTCTTGTTTATGGTTTCCTTTGCTGTGCAAAGGTTTTTAAGTTTCATTGGGTCCCATTTGTTTACTTTTGTTTTTATTACAATTTGTCAAGTACGTGGGTCAAAAGGGATCTTGCTGTGATTTATGTCAGAGAGTGTTCTGCCTAGGTTTTCCTCAAAGAGTTTTATAGTATCTGGCCTTACATTTTGGGCTTTAATCCATTTTGAGTTTATTTTTGTGTATGGTGTTAGGAAGTGTTCTAATTTCATTCTTTTACAGGTAGCTCACCAGTTTTCCCAGCACCACTAATTGAAGAGGCTATCTTTTCTCCATTGTATATTCTTGCCTCCTTTATCAAAGATAAGGTGACCATATGTGTGTGGATTTATCTCTGGGGTTTCCATCCGTTCCATTGATCTATATTTCTGTTTCTGTGCAAGTACCATACTGTCTTGATTACTGTAGCTTTGTAGTATAGTCTGAAGTCAGGGAGCCTGATTCCTCCAGCTCCGTTTTTCTTTCTGAAGATTGCTTTGGCTTTTTGGGGTCTCTATTGTTACAACAAAAGTTGCAAAATGTTTTGTTCTAGTCCTGTGAAAAATGCCATTGGTAGTTTGATAAGGATTGCATTGAATTTGTAGATTGCTTTGAGTTGGATAGTCATTTTCACAACGTTGATTATTCCAATCCAAGAACATGATATATCTCTCCATCTGTTGGTATTATCTTTGATTTCTTTTATCAGTGTCTTTACTTTTCTCCATATGGGTCTTTTGTCCCCTTAGGTAGGTTTATTCTTCAGTATTTTATTCTTTTTGTTGCAGTGGTAAATGGGAGTGTTTCCTTAAATTCTCTTTCAGATTTTTCATCATTAATGTATAGGAATGCAAGAGATTTCTGTGCACTAATTTTGTATCTTGCTACTTTACCAAATTCATTGATTAGATCTAGAAGTTTTCTGGTAGTGTCTTTACAATTCTCTATGTATAATATCATGTCATCTGTAAACAGTGACAGCTTTACTTCTTCTTTTCTGATTTTCATTCCTTTTATTTCTTTTTTCTTTGATTGCTGTGTCTAAAACGTCCAAAATTATGTTGAATAATAGTGGTGAGAGTGGACAACCTTGTCTTGCTCCTGATCTTAGAAGAAATGGTTTCAGTTTTTCACCATTGAGAACGTTGTTGTCTGTGGGTTTTTCATATATGGCCTTAATTATGTTGAGGTAAGTTCCTTCTATGCCCACTTTCTGGAGGGTTTTTATCATAAATCGGTGTTGAATTCTGTCGAAAGCTTTTTCTGCACCTTTTAAGATAGTCATATGGATTTTCTCCTTCAATTTGTTAACATGGTTTATCACATTGATTGATTTGCATACATTGAAGAATCCTTGCATTCCTGGGATAAACCCCACTTGATCATGGAATATGATCCTTTTAACGTGCTGTTGGATTCTGTTTGCTAGTATTCTGTTGATGAATTATGCATCTATGTTCATCAGTGTTATTGGCCTGTAGTTTTCTTTCTTTGTGACATCTTTGGTTTTCGTATCAGGGTGATGGTGGCCTTGTAGAATGAGTTTGGGAGTGTTCCTCCCTCTGCTATATTTTGGAAGGTTTTGAGAAGGACAGGTGTTAGCTCTTCTCCAAATGTTTGATAGAATTCGCCTGTGAAGCAATCTGGTCTTGGGCTTTTGTTTGTTGGGAGATTTTTTAATCACAGTCTCAATTTCAGTGTTTGTGAGTGGTCTGTTTATAATTTCTATTTCTTCCTGGTTCATTCTCGGAAGGTTGTGCTTTTCTAAAAATTTGCCATTTCTTCCAGGTTGTCCATTTTATTGGCATAGAGTTGCTTGTAGTAATCTCTCATGATCCTTTGTATTTCTACAGTGTCAGTTGTTACTTCTCCTTTTTCATTTCTAATTCTATTGATTTGAGTCTTCTCCCTTTTTTTCTTGATGAGTCTGGATAATGGTTTATCAATTATTTTTGCCTTCTCAAGGAACCAGCTTTTAGTTTTATTGATGTTTGCTCTTATTTCCCTCATTTCTTTTTCACTTATTTCTGATATGATCTTTATGATTTCTTTCCTTCTGCTAACTTTGGGTTTTTTTGTTCTTCTTTCTCTAATTGCTTTGGGTATAAGGTTAGGTTGTTTATTTGAGATGTTTCTTGTTTCTTGAGGTAGGATTGTATTACTATAAACTTCCCTCTGAGAACTGCTTTTGCTGCATCCCATAGGTTTTGGGTCTTTGTGTTTTCATTGTCACTTGTTTCTAGGTATTTTTTGATTTCGCCTTTGATTTCTTCAGTGATCTCTTGGTTATTTAGTACTGTATTGTTTAGCCTCCATGTGTTTGTATTTTTTACATATTTTTTCCTGTAATTGATATCTAGTCTCATAGCATTGTGGTCAGAAAAGATACTTGATATGATTTCAATTTTCTTAAATTTACCAAGGTTTGATTTGTCACCCAAGATATGATCTATCCCGGATAATGTTCCATGAGCACTTGAGAAGAAAGTGTATTCTGTGGTTTTTGGATAGAATGTCTTATAAATATCAATAAAGTCCATCTTGTTTAGTGTATCATTTAAAGCTTGTGGTTCCTTATTTATTTTCATTTTCGATGATCTGTCCATTGGTGAAAGTGGGGTGTTAAAGTCCCTTACTATTATTGTGTTACTGTCAATTTCCCCTTTTATGGCTGTTAGCATTTGACTTATGTATTGAAGTGCTCCGATGTTGGGTGCACAAGTAGTTACAATTGTTATATCTTCTTCTTGGATTCATTCCTTGATCATTATGTAGTGTCCTTCTTTGTCTTTTGTAATAGTCTTTATTTTAAAGTCTACTTTGTCTGATATGAGAATTGCTGCTCTAGCTTTCTTTTGATTTCCATTTGCATGGAGTACCTTTTCCCACCACCTTACTTTCAGTCTGCATGTGTCCCTAGGTCTGAAGTGGGTCTCTTGTAGACAGCATATGTTATGGGCTTCTTTTTGTATCCATTCAGCCTGTCTATGTCTTTTGGTTGGAGCATTTAATCCATTTACATTTAAGGTAGTTATCAATACGTATGTTCCTATTACCATTTTCTTAATTGTTTTGGTTTTGTTATTGTAGGTCTTTTCCTCCTGTTGTGTTTCCTGCCTAGAGAAGTTCCTTTAGAAGTTGTTGTAAATATAAAGCTGGTTTGGTGGTGCTAAATTCTCTTAGCTTTTGTTTGTCTGTAAAGGTTTTAATTTCTCCATCGAATCTGAATGAGATCCTTGCTGGGTAGAGCAAACTTGGTTGTAGGTTTTTCCCTTTCATCACTTTAAATATGTCCTGCCACTCCCTTCTGGCTTGCAGAGTTTCTGCTGAAAGATCAGCTGCTAACCTTATGGGGATTCCCTTGTACGTTATTTGTTGTTTTTCCCTTGCTGCTTTTATTTTTTCTTTGTATTTAATTTTTGATAGTTCGAGTAATATGTGCTTGGCGTGTTTCTCCTTGGATTTATCCAGTATGGGGCTCTCTGGCCTTCCCGGACTTGAGTATTTCCTTTCCCATATTAAGGAAGTTTTCAACTATAATCTCTTCAAAAATTTTCTCAGTCCCTTTACTTTTCTCTTCTTCTTCTGAGACCCCTATAATTCGAATGTTGTGCATTTAATGTTTTCCCAGATGTCTCCAAAACTGTCCTCAGTTCTTTTCATTCTTTTTTCTTTATTCTGCTCTGTAGTTTTTTCCACTATTTTATCTTCTAGGTCATTTAATCGTTCTTCTGCCTCAGTTATTCTGCTATTGATTCCTTCTAGAGAATTTTTAATTGCATTTATTGTGTTGTTCATCAGTGTTTGTTTGCTCTTTAGTTCTTCTAGATCCTTGTAAAATGTTTCTTGTATTTTCTGCATTCTATTTCCACGATTTTGGATCATCTTTACTATCATTACTTTGAATTCTTTTTCAGGTAGACTGCCTATTTCCTCTTCATGTGTTTGGTCTGGTGGGGTTTTACCTTGCTCCTTCATCTGCTGTGTGTTTCTCTGTCTTCTCATTTTGCTTAACCTACTGGGTTTGGGGTCTCCTTTTCACAGGCTGTAGGTCTGTATTTCCTGTTGTTTTTGGTGTCTGCCCCCAATGAGTGAGGTTGGTTCAGTAGGTTGTGTAGGCTTCCTGGTGGAGGGTAATTGTGGCTGTGTTCTAGTGGATAAGGCTGGATCTTGTCTTTCTGGTTGGCAGGATCGTGTCTGGTGGTGTGTTTTGGGGTGCCTGTGGCCTTATTATTATTTTGGGCAGTCTCTCTGCTAATGGGTGGGTTTGTGTCCCTGTTTTGCTAGTTGTTTGGCATAGGGTGTCCAGCACTGTAGTTTACTGGTTTTAGAGTGGAGCTGAGTCTTAGCGTTGAGATGGAGATCTCTGGGAGAGCTTTCGCCATTTGATATTGTGTGGAGCCAGGTGGTCTCTGGTGGACCAGTGTCCTGAACTCAGCTCTCCCACCTCAGAGGCACAGGCCTGACACCTGGCCAGAGCACCAAGACCCTGTCACCCACACAGCTCAGAAGAAAACGGAAAAAAAAGACAGAAATAAATAAATAAAATAAAGTTATTAAAATATAAAAGTTTTAAAAATTATTAAATAAAAAATTTTAAAGTAATTTAAAAAAACAAAAGAAAAGAAAGAAGGAAAGAAGAGAGCAACCACAACAAAAAAACAAATCCACCAATGATAACAAATGCTAAAACTATACTAAAAAATACAAACAAAAAACGGATAGACAGAACCCTAGGACAAGTAGTAAAAGCAAAGCTATACAGACAAAATCACACAAAGTAGCATACACATACACAGTCACAAAAAGAGAAAAAGGAAAAAAATATATATATATATATAATAAAGGAGAAAAAGGAAAATATATATATATATATATAAAGAAAGGAAGAGAGCAACCAAATCAATAAACAAATGTACCAATGATAATAAACTCTAAATACTAAACTAAGATAAACATAAGACCAGACACAAATTAGATGCAGAATGCAAACTTCAAGTCTACAGTTGCTCCCAAAGTCCACCTCCTCAATTTGGGATGATTCGTTGTCTCTTCAGGTATTCCACAGATGCAGGGTACAAGTTGATTGTGGAGGTTTAATCTGCTGCTTCTGAGGCTGCTGGGAGATATTTCCCTTTCTCTTCTTTGTTCACACAGCTCCTGGGGTTCAGCTTTGGATTTGGCCCCGCCTCTGCATGTAGGTCGCCTGAGGGCATCTCTTCTTCACTCAGACAGGACTGGGTTAAAGTAGCAGCTTATTAGGGGGCTCTGGCTCACTCAGGCCAGGGAGAGGGAGGGGTACAGAATGCAGGGTGAGCCTGCAGTGGCAGAGGCCAGTGTGACATTGCAACAGCTTGAGGTGCCCTGTGTGTGTTCTCCTGGGGAAGTTGTCCCTGGATCACAGGACCCTGGCAGTGGCAGGCTGCACTGGCTCCCCGGAAGAGGGGTGTGGATAGTGACCTGTGCTTGCACACAGGCTTCTTGGTGGCTGCAGCAGCAGCCTTAGCTTTTCATGCCCGTCTCTGGTGCCCACGCTGATAGCCATGGCTCGCGCCTGTCTCTGGAGCTCATTTAGGTGGTGCTCTGAATCCCCTCTCATTATGCACCCCGAAATAATGGTCTCTTGCCTCTTAGGCAGTTCCAGACTTTATCCCGGACTCCCTCCAGGCTAGCTGTGGCACACTAGCCCCCTTCAGGCTGTGTTCACGCAACCAACCTCAGTCCTCTCCCTGGGGTCTGACCCCCGAAGCCCGAGCCTCAGTTCCCAGCCCCCGCCCTCCCTGGCAGGTGAGCAGACAAGCCTCTCGGGCTGGTGAGTGCTGGTCAGCAATGATCCTCTGTGTGGGAATTTCTCTGCTTTGCCCTCTGCACGCTTGTTGCTGCACTTTCCTCCGTGGCTCTGAAGCTTCACCCTTGCCATCCCCCGTCTCCACCAGTGAAGGGGCTTCCTAGTGTGTTGAAACTTTTCCTCCTCCACAGCTCCCTCCCAGAGATGCAGATCCTGTCCCTATTCTTTTGCCTCTGTTTTTTCTTTATTGTTTTGCCCTACCCAGGTACGTGGGAGTTTCTTGCCTTTTGAGAGGTCTGAGGGCTTCTGCCAGCGTTCAGTAGGTGTTCTGTAGGAGTTGATCCACATGTAGATGTATTTCTGATGTTATTTGTCGGGAGGAAGGTGATCACCACGTCTTATTCCTCCGCCATCTTGAAGGTCTCTCCTCCACCTGTTTAAAAAAGTTTCTGGGGCTTCCCTGGTGGCGCAGTGGTTGAGGATCTGCCTGCTAATGCAGGGGACGTGGGTTCGAGCCCTGGTCTGGGACGATCCCACATGCCGCGGAGCAACTAGCCCCATGAGCCACAATTACCGAGCCTGTGCGTCTGGAGCCAGTGCTCCGCAACAAGAGAGGCAGCGATAGTGAGAGGTCGGCGCACTGCGATGAAGAGTGGCCCCTGCTTGCCACAACTAGAGAAAGCCCTCGCACAGAAACGAAGACCCAATAGAGCCATAAGTAAATAACTAATTTTTTTTAAAAAAGGCAAAATTCCTTAAAAAAAAAAAGTTTCTGGACTAGTAAGGATAACATGGTTGACACTGTTTCTGATGAAATGTCTTGTCTGTGGTCTATTTGTGTGTATGTGTGTGTGTTTTTTGTTTTGTCTCCATAATCACTCAGTATAAGTTGGCAACCACAATGAAATGCTGCCAACCAAACTGTTTCCAGTCAGTCTTAACTTATGTTCTAGCTGACCAGAACCTTCAAAACCTTTACATAGTTTTCAAAATCATCGATCTGCAATTACTTCATGCTATTCATTAATACAAAAATTCAAAAGAAGTTCAATATGTTTTAAAATTACCAGAATTCCTTTGTATGTGATAGCAATACTGGGAGTAACTCTCAGTGTTTCCTAATGTATGTTTAGAAGCTGATAGTGTCTACTTGTGACTTACAACAGGAAGAAGTCAAATACCAGGCTCAGTGCTGGTGCCAACTGCAGTGGGGGGGGGGGGTTCTGTTAACATTTATGAAAGGAGTTTCATTTGTACTTCTCAACAGTTTAGGAGGGAATAGGCCTTAACAAAGGCTTTTAAAAAGGCCATATATCTTGGTTTTTGATTGATGGCTTGAAATGTGATGTTAACCCCTTTTAGGTCCTTGATCAGATATCACCCTTTTAGTTAATAGGACTGTATTGGTTGCTACAAACAAGCATGTCAATTTCCTCTGATAACATTTTGAATTTAGCAAATGATGACAGGGGTGAATTTAGGGAGATTCAAGATGTGTCACGTGGTAAAGAATAATTTGAGAATCTGCATATATAAAATGACCTTTGAATAATGGTGAATAAACAATTTCTCCTTTAGATAAAAGGTATTTATGGAATGAATTTTGTTTTGTTAGAGAAAAAAATGAAAATTGAATATCTATTAGAAAATAATTTGAATCTTCATTTCTCACTAAAAGTAAAAATCACAAGTTCTTAACTAGACAGTTTCCATTTTTCTATGCATAACCCAAACCACATAAGTGAGTGAACAGTGGTTGATTCAGGTTTGTCTTTAGATATTCTGGTCAAAAATAGTCAATTTATTTGTTTTTTTTTTCCTTTGTGCAATAATACACTTTTATTTTCCTTTCACCTTTGTAGTCATCTTTCAATAATTGTGTAAACAATAGAATGGAATGAAATTACATTAAATTGTATGCAAATGGCTCTAGAACACCTTAACAATTGTCTAAAATTCTACGATTATTATCAGTTCAGTATTGTGGAAGTGAGGCTTCAGAAAAATTGGCTTAGGTTCCTATTTACAACTTGTGAATTACATGCAAGCTATTTAATCACTCTAAACATGAAATTGCCTTATCTGCTATGAGAATCAAGGGAGGATATTATATGTAATCATTTTTTGCAAAGTGTAAAATGTAACAAAAATGTATATCTGTGTTACCATTATTCTTTTGGGTTAAGATATTTCAATTCCCAGAGTTTTAAATCCTGGCAAAAGGGTCACATTTTACTATTACTGGTCATTAATAATTACTACTATTATTAACTTATTCATCTTGATACCAGGCTCAATACATACATTATTACATTTAATCTATGTAATCATCACCACAAGTGCATGAAGTTATACTATTATTATTGCCATTTAAACATGAGGAAATCAAGGTTTTGAAACATCTGGCCAGATAGAGACCTGCATTTGGATTTCAGCTTCATTATAGTGGTCTGATGCTAACAGTCATTTAAGCTTTCCTCAACTTTAAAATATATTTAGCAACACCAGCATTGCAGCGTTTTTGGAAGAATTGGAAAAAAAGACATCCAGTGGTTTTTAAGAACTGAGAGACAATAAAAGTAGTAGTAGCAGTAGCAGTAGTCAATTGCATAAGGGCTAGCCCTTTTGGTCCCTTCTCTCTTCCCTGTCAAAGAATCTAGAAGCAGCACTGTCCAATGGAACTTTCTGCAATGATTGAAATGTTCTATATCTGTGCAGTCCAATACAGTAACCATTAGCCACATGTGGCTATTAAACACTTGAAATGTAGCCAGTGCCACTAAGGAATTTAAATATTTTAGTAATTTCTATTTTAATTTTAATAGCCACATGTAGGTAGTAGCAACTATATAGGACAACACAGCTCTAAAGTATATGAGATTCATTATTTCAGGAACAAATGAATAAAGGAACTCAGTTTTCTAATAAAATATCTGAAAGAGCTTGTATACATTGCAGACACAATAACTGATATATTATACTTTTTTCTTTTACTTCATCCAGGTAAATAAGACACCATCATATAATGAAAAGGGCAGTGGACCAGAAGGAAAATTCCTGGATCCTACTCCCAGATCTGGCACAAAGTAGCTGTGTGACCTTGAGCAAGTATCTCACTTTTCTAGGCTTTAGTTTTCCCTTTTTACTTTTCTAACTAAATGAAGATCCTACCAGGACCAAATTTTATAGTTTTTTGGACTAATTACATATGGATTGGTTTTCTTTTACAAAATACTAATACACATTGTCTTTTCCTCTTTTAACCAAGCAAAAAACACCACTACTTAATACTCAAAAAATAAATGTCTCAGTTTTGTTTCTACTGACATCTGGAGTAATAAGTTTAATATTCCAAGCTCCTAGTGGGCTTATCAGAGAGGCTTATCATTTTTACTGAGCATCAACTCTATTAACACAAATATTACTTAACTAGAGCTTATTCTTTTTTATCTCTACAAATAATTTCTTTCTAACACTCATTTATAAAACAAAGGCAGTAGGTCTCTATCAGATTCCTCTCTGGACATTGCTTACATTATTATTTCAAGGATATTAAAAAGTACCCTTAAAAAGGTGGCCAAGGAACAGAGGTGAATCCCATATAAAACCCTTCTTGACATCCACAGCTCATCTAATATGCAGCTTATGTCTTATCTGCATATTACCTCAATCAGGCTATTTTATTTTATCTAACACACAGTATTATTTAGTCTTCATTTTTGATGTGTCCTTGTCTAAACAGCAAGTACAGTATAGACATATCAGTATCATAAGGACATTACCTCAATATGCATTGCCTTCGAATATTTAGAATAATGACAATACGAAGCATTGCCATTATTGTAATCTACCCATAGTGTCATTGGTAATTACACAAGGTAGAATTTGGATAGACGATTAAAGTTTATAAAACAATTTGATTATTTCATAGATTTCTCTCAGCCTCTGAGGTAGGTTTTATCATTCCCTTTTTTTTTTTTTTTTTTTTTTTTGCGGTACGCGGGCCTCTCACTGTTGTAGCTTCTCCCGTTGTGGAGCACATGCTCCGGACGCGCAGGCCCAGCGGTCATGGCTCACGGGCCTAGCCGCTCTGTGGCACGTGGGATCTTCCCGGACCGGGGCACGAACCTGTGTCCCCTGCATCGGCAGGCAGACTCTCAACCACTGTGCCACCAGGGAAGCCCTCCCATTTTTAAAATAATGAAATTACATACCAGAATGGTTAAACCTTTTGCATAAGGCCACATTGTTAGTAATTTTTGAAAGATAAATTCGAACCTAAGTCTATCTCATTTTACTCTTAATATGAACTCTTTCAGGAAAACATCAAATATCTCAAATGTCGCAAGATATTCTAGTCATGTATGACTTACCTTTAAGTTAAATGTAGGCAAGTGCATCTTCATGTCCTCAAACCAACAGACTTCTAAAAACATCTTTGTTTGATTTACCTTCATCTGAGAATCCAGTTTAATAGTTTTTACTGTATAAAGGATTTCTGTCCTTTGTATCATTTTCTCCTCTTCATCAAATGATTACAGCCCTCTTCATAAGTTTCTTGCTGAAAACTTTGATTGGACAACAGTTTCCCACCCTATCAAATGCCATCAAGCGTACATAAAACATATATTTTTTATTTGCAGATACAAGCATACTTTAGGGAAGGAGTTAATTATGTCATTTTCAAGATAAGAAGTCAGGTGAGAGGGAAAATGTGGTATTAAATACCACAACCAACCACCACCATAACAACTATAAATATGTGCATACACGTTTGTGTGTGTGTGTGTGTGTGTGTGTGTGTGTGTGTATTTATGTATATCATAATCTCTGACAAGTCTCTAGGCTTATAACAAATGCTGGAAGCTACATAATAACTTGTGGTTCAATTTAGTTTACAAAAGAAAATAATGAAGAGAGACAGAGGCATTAAAGCTCATCAGTAACATGAGATGAGTCTGGATTATAATTTTGACATTGTTTTTAATGTGTCAATAAAGTCCTGTGAACGTTGGTTTCTTCTTGAACTTCAAGTTTGAGACACTTATTTATAATCTTAGAATAAAAGTAACTTTAATTTCAAATAAATAAAGATTAATATCTATTTTACATATTAATTGTATCTTGGTGTAATCTAATTTATGTGTAATTTCTTATAAACTTATTTCTTATTCTATGTAACAAATGTTACAAAATATACATACAGGGCCTTAAAGGCAAAGAATAAATGTTTTTAAGTTTAAAGGACAATTGAAAACTTTAAATAATTGAAATTTTTCCTCACTTATACTACTTGTGCTAAGAAAAATGGGAAATTAATTCCTAGGAAATTAATGTAAACTCTGACAAAATGTAAACTATAAATATTGGACATCATATCCTGTGGCTAGTCAGAAGCCCAAAGCAAGAAACAGAAAGTAAGACTAGCAGAAATAATATTCCTCTTTTATTTAGAATTCATTTTTTTAAAAGAGGTAAGGATAAAGAAAAAAATATCAGTGGTGAACCAGACGTATTAAATCTTTTAATTTGCTTCTCTCATGCAGTCTGTAACCAGAAAACTGCCTTTTGTTGTGCCTTCAAGCTACTGACTTTTTAAAGTTTTTGTAAATTTTAAAAACAAAATGAGTTCTATTATGAATTTATTCTTTATTGAAATATAATACAATGTATTTTGCCCCATGCAGCGTTTACACAATATTTCTTATAGTTACATATTTTACATATAGTTACATATAGTTACATATGGCACTGTGGTATTCCACAGAGAACTATTCCAAGGTGTCTAATATTTGTATATCATTTTATAAGAGCTTTCATTTGCACTACCTCATCAAGTCCCTTGGCAACCTTATAAGGAAGGATAGTTATTAATTATTCTCATTAGCAGTTGAAGAAACCATGGCTTAGAGAGGTTATGAAATCCAAAATTATTTGATAAGTAAAAGAGTTGGAATTTAATGTGCATCCCTTTGAAGTTCAGCCTGAATCAGAAAAAGTCTGGATTATAGATTATAGAAGATGTTTAAAGACTTTTTTTTTAAGTTTTATGGAAATGTCCTTAGCCCAGTTGCTGATTTACTAGTTTTTAAAAATATAGGAATTTCCCCCCAGTTTCACTAGCTAAATAATGAATTTAATCACATTAATAATTCAAAACATTATGTTTGCCATACCTTAGAACCATGCACGTTATTTGTTTGTTTGTTTTTGTTTTTTTTTTGCGGTACGCGGGCCTCTCACCGCCGCGGCCTCTGCCGCCGACGGAGCACAGGCTCCAGACGCGCAGGCTCAGCGGCCACGGCCCACAAGCCCAGCCGCTCCGCGGCACTTGGGATCCTCCCAGACCGGGGCACGAATCCGCGTCCCCTGCATCAGCAGGCGTACTCCCGACCACTGTGCCACCAGGGAAGCCCCATGCATGTTACTTTAATCTCTTCCACTGAGGTAACTTCTAAAACTAACTTTGACATATTATTGATTTCCTGTGGTTCGTGTAAATTTTTACGAAACTACTGAATGCAGTTGGGAAATCAAAAGAAGGCACAATAAAAATCTAAAAGTTAAAAAACAATGCAAAGCAACACAATATCTCTGAAGAAAAACATGATCACGTTGCTAATATCAAAGGAAAACTAATTATGATATAAAAGAAGCCAGTTGTAATTGACTCTATTTCCTCTTTTTCTATAATGATAAATATTGGATATATATGTGTGCAGTTTTAGATACATGGCAAGATGACAAGATTCTGTAAGGTAAGAGGAAAAATAAAGGAGAAATAAGAGTTTCACTTCTGGTATGGCAGTATGAGAAGCTCTAAAGATTCACTACCCAGTAAAATAAGCATAACCGGTAAAAATTATTTTTAAAAATCTGTCTCATAAATTGTCCTAAGGGCCTACAGCAAATGAAAGAACATTTATTCAGGAAAAGCTACTAAAACTGAGTAATAATAGTAAGAGTCTGTTGCCCTTGAGTAGTAATATACTCCCTCCCCCTGCCCCTACCTCAGCTTAATAGAAACTCAAATATGGGCTTGTGCACCCAAGGGAATGATGCTGCTTCTTTCCTCAGTTCCCATTTAAGGGATAGAATATCTCACCAAGAGGAACTGGCTACCAACATTTCTTAGCCTCTCCAAATTTAATTTGCAGAGGCTAAATTTCTAGAAAGTAAAGCCAAGAGATCAGGGGCTACCTCCCTTCACCCAGCTCCCAAGACCAAGAAATACCAGGGCACCAACTGCCATCACTACAACTTGCTAGTAGGGCAGGAGTTCCACATAGAATGAATCAATTCAGGAAGACCAGATCAGTGGCTTCGGAGATTTTGTTCAGGGGAAGGAGCAGTCCATAAGAAAAGAGAACTCCAAACCAAACCTCTCCCCAAAGGAACTGACTTTATCTGAACAGAGTTTGGGGAAGTTTGGGCTTAAGGGCACTTTCAAAAATAATAGCTCTTCTTAGTTAAGAGCAATAAGCTAAACTATATGTCAGCTAGTCCACCAGAGAGATCTACTGAAAGAGACAATAAGAGCCTTTCTGAGGTCAGAAAAAACTTTAAAAACTACCCATGCACAAGTTTAGTTGTATCAGATTGTAGAGCAATTTATACCCCAAACATTGTCAACAACAATAGAGTAATTGGCTGGGAATTAGTGGAAACTAACAACTGCATGTAATATCAAATGAAGCAGACAACTGAAAATGGAGATCAGTGAAAGAGACAGGGCTAAAACCACTGTCATCCTATGGTGACTGTGTGCATGCCCAAGGTTGTGCTCTCTGAGGAGTGACAACAAAGGTTTCACAAGCAAAGGAAATAAACTTCACTCAAATACTCTAACCAAGTAATTAAACAAAAAAACAAGCAAACAACAACAAAAATATTCCCCTGATAGGATGGAAGGGAATCGGAATCCATACTTACCACATTACCTAAAATGACTGGTTTTCAACAAAAAAATTGCAAGGTATGCAAAGAATCAAGAATGTATGACCCACAAAAAGGAAAAATGGCAATGAACATAAACTGCAAAAACCTGGACATAGGATTTAACAGAGAAGGCTTCAATGCAGTATATTTATATAAGT
This sequence comes from Globicephala melas, assembly GCF_963455315.2. Taxonomy (NCBI): domain Eukaryota; kingdom Metazoa; phylum Chordata; class Mammalia; order Artiodactyla; family Delphinidae; genus Globicephala; species Globicephala melas. The sequence goes on along the minus strand of NC_083335.1, from coordinate 31,289,781 downwards.
ATATTTAAAATCTAAAAGAAACTATACTTAAGGAAGTAAAGGAAGCCACTACAGCAACGTTTCATCAATTAGAGAAGATCAATAAAGGGAAATTATAAAAAGAATAGAAAAGAGTGAATATAGCTTAAGGAACTTATAGGACAACATCAAGTTTACCAACATTCACATTATAAAGTTCTCAGAAGCAGAAGAGAGAGAAAAATTTATTTGAAGAAATAATGGGTGAAAACTTCTCTAACCTGGGGGAGGAAAATTATATAAATTTTATAAAAAATTATATAAAAGAACCAATGGAAATTTTGATGGTTAAAAATATAATAACTGGGCTTCCCTGGTGGCGCAGTGGTTGAGAGTCCGCCTGCCAATGCAGGGGACACGGGTTCGTGCCCCAGTCAGGGAAGATCCCACATGCCGCGGAGCGGCTGGGCCCGTGAGCCACGGCCGCTAAGCCTGCGCGTCCGGAACCTGTGCTCCGCAACGGGAGAGCCCACAACAGTGAGAGTCCCGCATACTGAAAATATATATATAATATATAATATATATTATATATATAATATATATTATATATATAATATATATAATATATATATAATAACTGAAATGAAAAATTCACTAGAGGGGCTCAAGAGTGGATTTCAACTGGCAGAAAAAAGAATTAGCAAACTTGAAGATCAATGAATAGAGATTATGCAATCCAAAGAGCAGGAGAAAATAGAACAAAAAAAAATGAATAGAGCATCAGAGACATGTGGGATACCATTAAACCAATATGTGTATCAGAAGGTGAGGACAGAAGAGAGCAGAAATAATTAAAGAACTAATGGCCAAAAACTTCCCAAATTTGATATTTAAAAAGAACATTATTCTACACATTTACAAATCTCAACAAACTCCAATATGTTAAACAAAAAGAGACCCATACCAAGACACAGCATTGTAAAAATTTTGAAATCCAGAAACAAAGGGAAAACCTTGAAACCAGTGACAGATGACCCACCATGTAAAAGGAACCCCAATATGACTACCATTCTGACTTCTTGTCAGAATCAATGGAGGCAATAAGGCAGTAGGATGATATAATTAAAGTGCTAAAAGAAGGGGAAAAAACCTGCCAACCAAGAATACTGTATCCAATAAGAAGTATCTTTCATACATGAAGAATAAAATAAAGACATTATCAAATAAACAAAAACTGAGAGATTTTGTTGCTATCAGACCCATCTTATAGGAAACACTAAAGGAAGTGATTTAGGCTGAAAGCAAGTAACCCAGAGTGTAATTTGAATCCACATGCAAAAAACAAAAGGTACTGGTTAAGGTAATCATGCAGGTAATTATAAAAGACATTATAATTGCATATTCCTTATCCTTTTTTCTCTTAGCTGATATAGAAAGCAATTGCATTAAACCATATGTATATAAGTATATTTTGAGCCCTATAACATAAAAACTGTAATATATTTACAATAAAAAGATTAATATAACAAATTATAACTATATAGTTATTCTCCTTTCTTCTCTCAGCTTTCTTAAGAGATATAAAATCATGTAAAGTGATAATGACAACAAGTAATTTGGTTTGTAACATATATAGATATAATGTGTATAGCAATAATAATACAAAAAGAGCGAAGGAAGCTAGATAGTAAAGTTTCTATATGTCACTGGAACTAAGTTAGTATAAGTCTGAAGTAGATTCTTTTGTTAAGATGTATATCAAGAGCACTAGAGCAACTACTAAGAAACTAACTGGAAAATATTGTGAAAAGGTCATTAAAGGAATTTAAATGCTACATTAAAAATATTCACTAAATGCAAATAAAGTAGTAAAGGAAGAACAGAGAGAGAAATAAAAAACATGAGACATATAGAAAACCAAAGATAAAATGGCAGACATCCAACTATGTCATTAATAACATTAACAGTGAATGTTTTAAACAGTTCAATTAAAAGGCAAAGATAGTCATACTGGATTAAAAGGAAATGCAACTATATATTGTCTAAAGAAGATACACTTTTTTTCAAAGATAGTAATAGGCTGAAAATAAGGATAGAAAAAGAAATATCATTCAACTAGTAACCATAAAAAAGCTACAGTAGCTATATTAATATCAGGCAAAATAGATACTTTGAATGTTATTAGAGATAAAAAGGGATGTCTCACAATGATAAAGCACTAACACAGACAATATATAGCAATTATAAACATATATGCATCTAAAAACAGAGCTCCAAAATACATGAAGCAAAAGCTAGCAGATGCAAAAGGGAGAAATAGACAATCCAAAAATAATAGTTGAGAAGTTCAATACCCAAATTCCAATAATAGATAGAACAGCTAGGCAGAAGATCAACCAGGAAATGGAAAACTTGACAATACTATTAACCAACTATATCTAACAGGTATCCATAGAACACTCTACCCGACAGCAACATAATACATATTCTTCTTAAGCTCACATGGAACATTCTCCAGGATACATCATATGCTAGGCCATAAAACAAACTTCAGATAAATTTTGAAAAATTGAAATACTAAAAAGTGTCATCTTTGACACAATGGAATGAAACTAAAAATTCATAACAAAGAAAACTGGAAATTTAGCAACACACACTTACACAACCAAAGTTTTTCTAAACTTTGGGCTAAATGAAAATTAAAGCAAGACAAACCAGAACATATGGAATGCTGCTAAAGCAGTTCTTAGAAAGTTTATAGCTGTAAATGCCTACATTAGAAAAGAGAAAGATCACAAATAAGCAATCACTTACTAGCAACAGCAGAATAAAAACACTTAACAAGTGTACACGGAACATTCTCCAGGATAGAGCATATGTTAGGCCATAAACAAACCTCAATTAATTTAAAAAGATCGAAATAATACAAAATATGCTCTCCAACAACAATGGAGTGAAATTAAAAATCAATAGCAAAGAAGTTTGAAAATTTAACAAATATGTGGAAATTAAATAACATATTACTAAATAACCAATGGGTCCAACAGTATATAAGAAGGATTAAAAATCATGACCAAGTGGGATTTATCACAGGAATACAAGTTTGCTTTAGCATCCGAAAATCAATTAATATAATATACTATATCAATAAAATAAAGGACAAAACCACATGGTCAACTCAATAGGAGCATAAAAACCATTTGACAAAATTCAAAACCCTTTCATTGTAAAAATGTACAACAAACTAGGAAGGGAAGTGAATTTCCTTAACTTGATAAAGTACATCTATGCAAAACCCACAGCTCACATCACAGTTAATAGTGAAAGGCTGGATGCTTTCCCCCTAATATCAGGAACAACACAAGGATAGTTGCTCTTGCCATTTCTATTCAACATTGTACTGAAGTTCCAGTCTGGGCATTTAGGCAGAGGAATAAGGAGAAGGAAAAGGAGAAGGAGGAGAAGAAAAGGAAGAAGGAGGAGGGGGAGGAGAAAAAGAAAAAAGCAACCAATTATAAAGGAAGAATACTATCTCTATTTGCACATGACACCATCTTGTATATAGAAAATCCTAAAGAATCCACTAAAAATTGACTCAAAATAATAGAGTTCAGCAAAGTTGCAAGATAGTCAATATGCAAAAATCAGTTGTATTTCTTAGCAATGAACTAATAATGTAAGTAATAAAACAATCCTATTTACAATAGCACCAAAAAGAATAAAATACCTTTCATTTTATTAAGTGTTAGGAATTCTTCCTAAATTGCTCTACAGATGCAATGCAATCCTTATCAAAATTCCAATGGCCTAAATGGAGAGATTGACAAGTTGATCCTCAAATTCAATTGGGAAAGGAATAGCCTGTTCAACAAATGGTGCTAGCACAACCGGATATCCTCATGAATAAAGCTGGAGCTCCTACCTCACACTACATACAAAAGTAAACTCAAAATGAATCAAAGCCCTTAGTTTAAGAGCTACAACTATAAAATTCTTAGGAGAAAACATAGGTGTAAGTCATCATGACCTTGGATTATGCAACAGTTTCTTCAATATGATATCAAAGGACAAGCAACAGAAAAAATAATAGATAAGCTGAAAATTATCCAAAATAAAAACATTTGTGCCTCAAAGGACACCATCAAGATAATGAAAATCCAACTCACTGAATGTAACAAAAAATGCAACTCATATACCTGATGAGTGTCTAGTATCCAGAAAACATAAAGAACTATTTCAACCCCAAAATAAAAACACAAGTAACCAAGTTAAAAATGGATAAATGACTTGAATACACATTTATCCAAAGAAGATAGAGAAAAGGCCAATAAGCACACAAAAAAATGCTCAACATCATTAGTCACCAGGTTATGCAAATCAAAACCACAATAAAATACCACTTCACAGACATGAGGATGTCAAAAAAATTTTTTTAATGGAAAATAACAAGTGCTGAAGTGAATATGGAAAAAATTAGAACCTTAATACACTGCTGGGAAATACAATGAGGCAGCCACATTGGGAAACAGTCTGGCCATTCTTCAAAAGGTTAAACAGGGCTTCCCTGGTGGCGCAGTGGTTAAGAGTCCGCCTGCCGATTCAGGGGACACAGGTTTGTGCCCTGGTCTGGGAAGATCCCACATGCCGCGGAGCAGCTAGGCCCGTGAGCCATGGCCGCTGAGCCTGCGCGTCCGGAGCCTGTGCTCCACAACGGGAGAGGCCACAACAGTGAGAGGCCCGCATACTACAAAAAAAAAAAAAAAAAGATTAAACAGAGTTATCATATGATCCATCAATTCCACTCCTAGGTACACACCCAAGAGAAATGAAAGCATATTTCCACTCATAAACTTGTACACAAAAGTTCATAGCAAAATTATTTGTAATAGCCAAAAAGTGAAAAGCTAAATGTCCATCAAATGATCAATGTTATATCCATACAATCAAATATTATTCAGACATAAAAAGGAATGGAGTTCTGATATGTGCTACAAAATACATGAATCTTGAAAACTGTGCTAAATAAAACAAGCCAGTCACTCACACACAAAAAACTAATATATTGTATTATTCCATTTATAGGAAATGTCTAAAATAGGCAAATGTAGATTGACACTACATTAGCTGTTGCCTTAATATGGGAATGGCTTATACATGGGGTGATGGCTAAAGGGTACAGCATTTCTCTTTGGAGTGATGAAAAGATTCTAAAATTGATTGTGGTGGTGGTGGCATGACTGTGAACATACTAAAAAAAACATTGACTTATACTGTTTCAATGGGTGGAATACATTTTGTATGAATTACATCTCAGCAAAGCTGTTTTTAAGGGGAAAAATAAAAACACTATCCAAAGAATGAAATAGATTAATGAATAGAAGAAATAAAAAAGAAATGCTGAGTAGCATGTAGGATGCCTTAAAAATCATTCAAATCTTTCTGAGCTCTGATTTACAAACAACTAAAGAACTTAAATATATTTGCATGCCCTAAAAATTTAGACATAATTTCTAAGATATAGACTTACATGATTGACAGTACACTTCTTCTCTGGTATCTGTAAAATCTGTTGTTTACTTATCCATATTTTTGCTTAGATCTTTGAATTTTCTCTTATCACTTCACCACCACTACCTTTATACCTCCATAGTCGGTACATGGCAAATTAGCAAAGATAGCTATTATAATATTTAAAAATATTAAATTTAAAAATCATTTTACATTTAGGATTTGAGAAGTACTAGAGCTGAGTTACTTATAAAACAATTACATCCTCATTAGTGTTAACAAGGGCATCCCAGGCAAAAATGGTAGCTAATGTTTAAAACGAGAGTCTCAGCACACAGTATTAATGTCAGGTCACAAAATATTTGCTGCTGCTGCTCCTAGCAATTTATGATTATTTACTAAGTTCCTATAAATTTTTTATAAACTATTCAACTCCTCACTCCTTTTATCTGAGACAATAATGGAGCACTTCAAATATATTTAACTAGTATTTAATGACAAGTTTTAATTCTGAGTACTCAATAACCGTATGCTACTTCAACTCATTCCCAAATGACCGCTACTGTTCCACTCATATATCCTATTTTAATTTGGCTAAAAATTCATATTCTCATTCTTCTATGCACATGGGAAAAATAGCAGGTGCACATTTTATAGGCACTTGTAAAAGTCATTTTAATTGGCTTGTGTATCTAGTGAGTTGATGGTGCATAGTTTTTTGTTTTTTGTTTTTAATCAGTGACTTTTTGACACAGACAAATATTTATTGAACTATAACAACACAAAATGCAAATCCATTCTCTTTTTAGGAGTAAATATGCCATGTTTGGTGTCACACTAACAACTAATTTGGCTGGCAAGAAGTCACTTCAGAATCTTAACTTATTTTGATTTTACTACCATAACATTTTGTCTAAATTCACTGTGTTCCAGAGGCATGTTTCTTTGTCAGAGACATCAAATCCTGAGGGAAAAATAATCTAGCAGTCAGTTAGGGCATGAAAAGTTGTTAAATTCCCACAAAAGCAGTCACAAGGTGTCCGTAAAATTCAAAGATGTGTCTGAGAATTTTTGACAGAGAGAGGGACAGGAAAGGACTGAAGTAAATTTGAGGATGTGGGGAAAAGTAGCCAATTTAAGTTCTAAGCCAGAAAGTGGAGAAAGGAGTAGGACAGCTAGGGAGAATTGGATTAGCCTTAGAGTACATAGGGATCTAGGCCTTTTATGGAAGAACCTGTGATAAGGGACTCAGGTTCTGCCTCTCCAGGAAACTCTTAAATCGAGGCATCTTGTCTTCCCCAGAGAATACGGAGTAAAATGCCTAAAATGCTTAGAAAACTTTGAAGCAGAAAATGACAAGCTATATAATGAAGCAGCCCAACAGCATTTAAAGTGTCAAGCAATTGCAAGAAAATGAAGAAAAATAGTGACAGCAAATCATGAAGCTTTGTGTCAAACTCATCAAAGAAACTGTATCAAGCACCAGAAGCATAAAAATCAATGAGGGGAAAAAAGATGGAGGGAAGTGATCATACATTTTAAAAGATTAAAATGAACAATAAATGGTAGAGTGCAATTTATTTTTAAAGTTTACAAATTTGATAAAGAGAAGTTGTATATTCTATGATGGCACCTAATGATAATTTCTTTCTCATATCTAAGATACAAAGAAAATACTAGCAACCCATTCTTATCAGGGCAAGCCCTTTGACCTATTTTCCAGCAGGAGTAAATTACTTGTACTTATCTCACCAGAATCTTTTGCTCAATTGCCCTAGTACCTCCTTTTAAGGAAGTTGGTCAGAGTTTCATTTCAACCTGGAGTCCAGGGTTACTATAGATCTTACATTTATACCACTTGATTGGCAATTTTTATACTGCTAATGATTGTTATAATTTTACACATATTTTGTCTACCTAACTATGTTGCTGAAGGACAGACAATGTATTTTATCTAGTATCTTTGAGACCTGGATATAAGGCCTTAATCAACATTTGGTAATGGTGATGAGGAATGATGAAAGAGAAATGTAGAAATTAAAACCATGATGATATTTCATTAGTCCCATGATCTAAATAGTGAATTGAACAGGCACAGATAAGCTTATGACTGTTCAGATGAAAATCCAACCCACTATCTCAGGAAATTCAGGCTCTCTGGGCCAACAATATGTTTTTTAAATATCTGCATACCCTACTTTCCCTTAAAGCATATTTTATGATACAGAATCATCATTATATTTCTCATTACATCATATGCATTAAAAAAGTTCATCCTAGGCATGTACAATAAAGATGAAGCATTATGGCCAAAAGAGTAAGCCTCATAAAAATATTAGTATTAAATCTGAGATAACTTTTAGGGCAGTGACTTGAATCTCAGTCTGCTCAATAATATCTTTCAAATGAGTATCTGATTCAGAGTTACATGTTGTAATTTGATGACTCAAAAAGAAACAAGTTTTCCCCAGAACACCTTTACTTTAACCTATAAATAGAAGCAGTTATTTACCAGTTAATGCAATAGATGTCAGTGGGTAATATCAGCTAATGAAATGTGCTTTTGTGCCAGTCAATCTATGAATAATAAGAGCAGTGCAAATCATCCACCAACCAACCTGACAGAGGGGCCAACAAAGTTGAATTGTCTTGAAACTGTGCATCCCTTGCAGCTAAGTAGCAAATGTAGATTATGTCATTATTTTTCTGTCCTTCTGCCTAAATAAAATGCTGCATTTAGAAAAAGATATCCTTAGATCATGATTTTCTCCTTTATAATTCCCATGGAAACTGGATGTCATTTACCCAGTCAACTGCTTCATCAGCACCTTGAAACTAACTTTAAACATATTCTCTCCATAGGCCATTCAGCTGAAATGTATCTATTGATGTAGTCGGACACCATTCATATTTCTCCACTCATCAAATAATATCCAGTAGTCATGCTAATATATTTAGAAGGGATCCTTCCACTAAGCTCTAGCTGTATATTGCTTGGGCAAAGTTCATGTGACTGAATCAATTTGCTTTCAAATATGATGTTAAGCAAAGAAAGTATAATGAGTGAGTTTTGACATAGTTGAAGAAAGCTGTCACCATAATGAAGTCTATGGTACATTCTATAGACAGCTTAAGTTTTTACTTTTGACTAAATTCTGATGTTCAAAGCTTTCTACTTTCTATTTGCATTCTATTGCAAAAAAATTTAAACTTAAGTTATTTATGTTTACATAAACCCTGGTGGTTCACAAAAGTAAGAAGTGATTAAGATATCAGAAATCAAAGGCTGAGGTAGTGAAAGAGTTCATTTATTCTATATCACATCCTCAATTTCCACCCCTAGATAATGGAAACACAAATAAAAATACTTCTCACTCTAATTTTGCTGGAACATAGAAACTTACATTTTCTGTTAAACTACAATAACAAACTTCTCATATGACCAAGAGAATAGAAATATGATTTCTGAATATTCACATGTTAGATATTTGACTCAAATTTTGGAATAAAACTTATCCTTTCAACTCCATGACACTGTCTGTAGCTTGGAAAAAATTGTTCTCAAATGCCTTCTGCACATATTTTCTCCTTCATATAGAGAATCTTAGTCAGTTTAATAAGAAAAGCTTCTATTATTACTTTTTCATGCTTCCCTACAACTTTGGTGGTTGAAATCAAGAAAGAGTGACCATCTCCTTTCCAGATTATTCTAGATATATCTACATAACAAACATTCGTTGAAAGAAATATCACACTAAGGCAACAGTTGTTGTCTTCTTTCTCTTTTTACTTGTCTATGCATTATTACAAAGTTCTTTGTCATTGACACAATTAAATTTAACAAATATTTATTGAGTACTTACTGGGTATCAGGTTCAACAAATGATGTAAAGAAGAATAAGATATAGTTCCTGTCCATGTGATACTTCCAATCCTATAAAGTAATAAGACAAGTAGGCTATGGACTACACAAAAATGTTAGGTAAATATGAATAGAAAGGTAGGGGCAAGTTTCCAAAGGGAATCAAAGAAGCAAGTGTGATGCTTGGGATTAGTCTCAAAAGGTAGAGAAATTTTGTTAAGAGACAATCCCTATCAAATTACCAATGGCATTCTTCACAGAATTAAAACAAAACATTTTACAATTTGTACGGAAACACAAAAGACCCCAAATAGCCAAAACAATCTTGAGAGAGAAAAATGGAGCTGGAGGAGTCAGGCTCCCTGACTTCAAACTATACTACAAGGCTACAGTAATCAAGACAGTATGGTACTAGCACAAAAAGAGAAAGATAGTATCAATGGTACAGGATAGAAAGCCCAGAGATAAACCCTGCACATATGGTCACCTAATTTATGACAAAGGAGACAAGAACATACAATGTAGAAAAGACAGTCTCCTCAATAAGTGGTGCTGGGAAAACTGGACAGCTACATGTAAAAGAATGAAATTAGAACACTCCCTAACACCATACACAAAAATAAACTCAAAATGGATTAAAGACCTAAATGTAAGACTGGACACTATAAAACTCTTAGAGAAAAACATAGGAAAAACACTTTGACATAAATCACAGCAAGCTCTTTTTTGACCCACCACCCCTAGAGTAATGAAAATAAAAATAAACAAATAGGACCTAATAAAACTTAAAAGCTTTTGCACAGCAAAGAAAACCATAAAGATGAAAAGACAACCCTCAGAATGGGAGAAAATATTTGCTAATGAAGCAACAGACAAAGGACTAATCTCCAAAATATATAAACAGCTCATGGAGCTCAGTATCAAAAAAACAAACAACCCAATTGAAAAATGGGCAGAAGACCTAAATAGACATTTCTCCAAGGAGGACATAGAGATGGCCCAGGGGCACAGGAAAGGATGCTCAATATCACTAATTATTAGAGAAATGCAAATCAAAACTACAATGAAATATCACCTCACACTGGTCAGAATGGCCATCATGAAAAAATCAATAAACAATAAATGCTGGAGAGGGTGTGGAGAAAAGGGAACCCTCTTGCACTGTTGGTGGGAATGTAAATTGATACAGCCACTGTGGAGAACAGAATGGAGGTTCGTTAAAAAACTAAAAGTAGAACTACCGTATGACCCAGCAATCCCACTACTGGGCATATACCCTGAGAAAACCATAACTCAAAAAGACACATGCACCCCAAAGTTTATTGCAGCACTATTTACAATAGCCAGGACATGGAAACAACCTAAATGTCCATTCACAGATGAATGGATAAAGAAGATGTGGTACATATATACAATGGAATATTACTCAGCCATAAAAAGGGATGAAATTGGGTCATTTATAGAGACATGGATGGACCTAGAGTCTGTCATACAGAGTGAAGTAAGCCAGAAAAGAAAAACAAATATTGTATATTAACGCATATATGTGGAATCTAGAAAAATGGTACAGATAAACCTATTTGCAGGGCAAGAATAGAGACGTAGATGTAGAGAACGGACATGTGGACACAGTGGGGGAAGGGGAAGGTGGGACGAATTGGGAGATTGGGGATGACATATATACACTACCATGCATAAAATAGATAGCTAGTGGGAACATGCTATAAAGCAGAGGAAGCTCAGCTCTGTGTTCTGTGACGACCTAGTTGTGTGGGATGGAGGTTGGTGGGAGGAGGTCCAAGAGGGAGGGGATATATGTACACATATAGTTGATTCACTTCATTGTATGGCAGAAACTAACACAACATTGTAAAGCAATTATACTCCAATATAAAAAAAAAGAAATAAAGATAGTGAAGGCAGGTGGAACTGAATGAGTCAAAACATAAAGATAGGAAATTGGAAAGTGGGTGTGAAAACTAGAAGTGGAGACTAGCAATCGAGATTTGGGAATAATATTCTGAGTGATAAGGTACGAGGAGGGAATCCTGGGAATGTCAGCCCATTGGCACAGATGCTTTCACCATAAATTCATGCCTCATTCAGAAGCAATACTGTATGGTAAATCATGATGGTGACTAGGGTATGCAGTAAGCTCATGGACAGTGATGCTGGCAGAAGTATAGCAAGCACTGAAGGAAAATCCATATCCAAAAAATCTTTCAGTGAAGACAACTCTGTCCACAACCCCTCCCCACCATGATGGAGGGTAGCTGACAGATCCTCCAAGGTACAGAGCAGGCTAAGGATAGATCACTGCTATAGATTGACTGTGGATACACAGTGATGATAGAAATATCTGGGGGAGAGAAAGTATATATAACTGAGCACATGCATAATCTCCATCCCTGCCACCAAGACCATTTTTTCATGAGTTATTTTGAATAACCTCTGGAGTTGCTGGGGATAGAAGTTGACTGACATCTACTATGGGTTATTTTGTCTGCCTGATTATTGAAAATCACTTCTGCAGTAAGTGACTTTTAGGGAAAATTCATACAAGACACAAATATCAATATCCACACATTTGAGATCATTTTGAGAGTCCCATCCAAATTCCTCTCTCCCAAACCTCTTGTTATCAACCCTTTAATCTTGTTCCTGTTAAGCCCCTGACCATCTGGTCATTCTAATAGCTATTGTTCATGAATTGTGTGGATCAATACTTTAGGTAAAGTATTTTACTTTAGGTAAAATACTTTAGGGCATTTTACATGTCCTTCAGGTAAAATGGACCTCCAGATAAAGACTGGAGCTTGGAGCTCTGCCCATGTGGAGGATTGGCCTTTCCCATTACCCTTTAAGGGATACTCCCTGAGTGGGGCTGTAACATGACAATAATCCACTTCTGTCTGTGATAGCACACTGTCTGACAGCAGAAGCTTCTATAAATCAAACATGAGGGTTTTTTTCTCCTAGGTCAAATTATCATGGTAATTTCCTCAAGAGGCCATAGAAATGGATTGAGGGAGAAGTGGCAGTCAGGAAGAGTAAGTGCTGTTGGAATCTAAGTAGCATGCTTGTGCAATTATTTGTGACTTTAGGACCAACTTGAGAGTGACTACATATTTCACTTCCATTTGATATTGGAAGACTGGTGTGCATACCTAACTTCATGGCTTGATGGATAAACTATTAGCATTTTTAATAATGGGAAGCTACTTGTGCATACTTAAATAATTACTTAGTTATGTCCCATAGTCAGGCATTCCACCTCTACCAAAGCATGGATGTTGTAATGGAAGTCCTGGGAGTGCCTTTAAAGAAGTTCCTTTTAAGTGTTTAGCAAACCAGTAAAATATAATACAGCATTACTAAAGCCCTTCCATTATTTGAATACCTTTTCCTCTAAAATTTTTATAATTTAAAATTGGAAATAGACTATTTCCTTATGTTAACAACAAATAACCAACACAAAATCCCTATATTCACAAGAACACAATGGGTTTTACTTAATGCACTAGCCTACATAATTGCTTTCATAGATAAAGCAAAGTTGATGATGAAGATTACCTTCATGGAATCTTCATGGAATCATGAAATGGAAACACCAACAATGTCTCAGCCTCTCAAGGAGTATTCTGTTCTGAGTAGCAGTCTCCTAGAATAAATTTAATTCACCACAATGGATGTCACTAGTTAATACTCAAAACTTGACAAGTACTATATATATTCTTCTGGATGGATGTGTGAGTTTTCTACGACTTTTGATTGACATTTATCCATCATGAAATGCTGAGGAAGGCTCCCTCATGTAATAAGAGAGTAAGAAGCATATAGGACAAAACATTACATGAAAACAGCTGGAGTCTTAAGGATGATGTAATTCAGGAAGTACTATTGGTTTTTCTTATTTACAGCCATTTTCATATTTTACCTTCACATGTAGCTCTATTTTCTAAATGAAAGATTCTGGTTTTGAAAGCCAATCTTCGTCCTAGTATTTCCCAAATCTTGTTTTAATGTGTGGAAGCAGAAGAGGAGTAAGCAAAAATTTAGATTTGTGACACCACTCTAAAAAACTGGTCTCACCCAAGTTTCTCCAGTTCTTCTATCTCGTTTTGCCTTTATGTGTGAAATGATTTATTGATGTGTGAAAGTAGAAAAATCATCATCAGCAGTCATTCTGATATCCAGACTGGAAGACATGGCTATTTGGGCAGCCCCTACATTTTTTCGTAATTTTTACCAACTTCCTTGCAAAGCATACTACACTGTAAAAACCCAGTGGGTTGGCTTCCCTGGTGGCGCAGTGGTTGAGAGTCCGCATGCCGATGCAGGGGACACGTGTTCGTGCCCCGGTCCGGGAAGATCCCACATGCCACAGAGCGGCTGGGCCCGTGAGCCATGGCCGCTGAGCCTGCGTGTCCGGAGCCTGTGCTCCGCAACGGGAGAGGCCACAACAGTGAGAGGCCCGCGTACCGCAAAAAAAAAAAAACCCAAAAAACCCAGTGGGTGTAAATCTCTTGTGAGAGCTGGAAAGCTCCCACTGGCTCAGTGGATGTTTGTTTGCAGATAGAAAATTGGCTAAGGAAAAATATCTCCTCTACTAAGCGACTTCGCATCAAGGAGACTAGGTGATGCAGAACAAAAAAATTGTATATTCATTGGCTGTGTCGGTACAAATGAAAGAGTCAAACTTATCTTTTGGCAATGTTAATTTACTCCACAGGCAAATAAACTGAAATAATATCAACAGGCCTCACATAAACTGGAGAGGATTGCCTTCCTAGAGTCATATATGCTAACCCTGATTCAGAACATGGCACATTGCATCAGAATTGTTTTTGTCTATGAGTGTCCTTTACTCATAAAGGTTAGATGCAGGTACACTTACAGCTACTCCTCAGTAAGTGTGCAGGGACACTAAATGATGAAACAGGGAGCATGATTTATGGATCAAGTCAAATAACTTAATTTTACTGGAATGCTAAGAAAATAGTGTGCTCTGAATTAATTTCTGATTAATAAACAATGGAATAAAACCTGTTTCATGTGGGCCTTATAGCTATAAAGCTTTCTGAAATATGCTGGTTCACATTCCCACCTAGCAGATACATGGTTGAGGTTCTGCAAAGGACTTCCTGATTTCTGTCAGTGATTCAATAATTTTGTCAATCACCCTTTTTATACTAATATTTCCTTCTAGGAACGTTACATATATTAATTCACTTCATCTTTACAAGGACTTTATAAGGTAGACCTTTCAATAAACTACATTCTATAGTTGAGGATACTGACAACAGGGAGAGGCTGAACTTGGCACTTTAAATGTAGAGCCCACATTCTTAACCAACATATCATGCTGCCTCAAAGTCTAGCATATAGTCACTTGGATGTAGAATATTACATATTTTTGTTTCTTTCTCCCTTGGTTTCCAAAACCAGTTTTCAAGTCATAATCAATCCCGTACCATCCTTTAAATTGACATTGCTTCTTACTACCCAATTCCTGGACACTGTCATATGTTCACAGAACAAATACAGAGTATTCTAACTGACTGTTCTATCCATCTTCATTCTTCGCCTCTAGTTCATCACATACAATGCTACAAAATTAATCTTTCTGGAGCACAACCTGAATTTTGTGCCTATACACCTGTTTCTTGCTCTAATACAAAAATCCTTCATTCTAGTCAAACCAATATCCTCATTCTACCCTTGCATTTTTTTTTTTTTGCAGTACGCGGGCCTCTCACTGTTGTGGCCTCTCCCGTTGCGGAGCACAGGCTCCGGATGCGCAGGCTCAGCGGCCATGGTTCACGGGCCCAGCCGCTCCGCGGCATGTGGGACCTTCCCGGACTGGGGCACGAACCCGTGTCCCTTGCATCGGCAGGCAGACTCTCAACCACTGCGCCACCAGGGAAGCCCTACCCTTGCATCTTTGACAGTCAACCCATTTGTATCACTACACTCAATTGGAATGCCTTCCTCTTCCTTTTCTACCTATAGGAAACCAATACTCATATTTCAGTTCACATTTAAAGGCTTCTCTGAGCTCCATAACGAGCCTCAGCCTACAGTTAGTATCTCATTACATACCCCAAACATTTGGCAGCCATTCAGCATAAGATCACTCACCGCTTTCACTTTGTAGGTAAAAGCTCATTTTATAATTGATGGTAGAGTTCTGGGATTGTAAAAGGTTTAGGTAATGTTGAACTGAATATTAACTGACCCCAAAATACTCAGCAAAATTTTTCCCATTACCCAAATTTCTTCTTCTGAAAGAGAACAGAAAATTCAGGTTAATTTACATTTATGTTATTTTGAGTCTTGTTAAGTAGAAGGATTACTGGTTTACCCATCCAGAGCCCATTTCTCTATTGCATAAAAATTATTTAGTGCTAGGAATTATTTGTGTTTAAAAGTCTCCTTTAAAAGTTTGACCAGACATTTAAACATTTTAAAACTACCAGCAGTAAATTCACTCTGTGCTATGAAAAATACTCATTCCTAGAGAGAGTGGAATCTAGAAGTGTACAAAATTTCAGATTTGAGAATGACCATAATCATGGATATTTCAATGTGTGTGTTTGAGGGAGGGATAGGTAATTGAGAGAAGTGATGATAAATGGACTGACTAAAAATCCAAAATATAGCCAAAATTCATTTCCATCCTGTGCACATAGAAGAATTGTTTTTTTACTTGCATATGCCATAATAATTTACCACGTTTCATCCAATTATAAGCAAGGTATCCACAAACTTATAAGACTGGCTTGTGAAGATTAATAATATAGAAATCAGGGCAGTATTTACTGTCTCAAAAATAATTTACCAGAAAAGGTTTTGATCCTGGGAATAGGTGAAGTAAATCTTATAAACATTTGAGAGAGAGATCAATACAATGAAACCCCACTTTCAATGAAAAGTTGAAATGTAATTGCAAAAGCTCTCTTTTACGGGAAGCTTTAACTTACAGTAAACATATGCAGTTAATAAGCTTGAATTATTTGATATAAGAGGTTATCATAGAAACGTTGACAGAACATTGAAATGTCACGAAAGGCACCACTATTATCTAATGCGGTCTTCATACCTCGTGACAAAAGAAGTAATGATTAAAGTTACATTCTCAAAATCATCTGTCAGTCCCACAGGTTAACAATTTTCTAATGTGATAAACAGATATGTCACATGTCAATTAAAAAAAATGAAGATAAAAGTTCTCCAATAATGTGCTGGGGGAAAAAAGTAACATGTTTTGATATTTTAACATAACTAAAGTTCACATTTCATTTCAGAACTGCCAGGAAAATAATGAAAAATACTGTGTGAAAAACATGGTCTTTAAATTCAATTTCCCACTGATGTGTTAATGAACTTGAAAAAATATCAAAGTATAATATAAAAGGCACCAGGTGGGCTTCCCTGCTGGTGCAGTGGTTGAGAGTCCGCCTGCCGATGCAGGGGACACGGGTTCATGCCCCGGTCCAGGAGGATCCCACATGCCGCAGAGCAGCTGGGCCCGTGAGCCATGGCCTCTGAGCCTGCGCATCCGGAGCCTGTGCTCCACAACGGGAGAGGCCACAACAGTGAGAGGCCCACGTACCGCAAAAAAAAAAAAAAAAAAAAAAGGCACAAGGCAAGTTACAAGTAGGGAAAGATATTTTTAATAACATACTTCAGTAAAAGTAGACACTACTCTTTTAATATTTTCATTACTGAAATGTTTACAAAGATATTTTTCAATTAACAGCAAATCTACCTTCTCTGTCCACTATATTCTTAGAATTTAGAAAAATTTACCAAGAGTCCAAATAGAGCTAACAGTAGTCAGTATGAACAGGCTTTTCTAGGATGAATAGAAATCTCATGTAGGTATTCCTTGCTTTGTGTCATAAATGTGAAACTAAGAACATAGAATTTTTTTTATTTCTGACTTTAAAAAAATCAGGAGAAAGTATTTAGCATATTATTTTGTAAATCAAATAATCAAACATTGGGCTACTTTCCTTTCTAGTCAGGTGAGATTTTCATATAAAACTATATCCTTTAACAAGTAGGAGGTGTTTCATGGATAGAAATTTTATTGTCAAACTTTATTGTCAAAGTTGAAATAACATAGGAAGTAAAGCGATTCATAGAATATTTTCTGTGGTAGATGCAAACATAGGCATTATATTTTTAATTTAATTATTAAATCAGGTACAAGGTTCTGATTAAGAATTAAACTGCCTCAACCTATAAGGCTACTTCTCACTCTATCCTTAATTAAGAAAGCAAAATTCTCTTCTCCTAGTAATGCTTCTTTATGTGGCAGCTATTTGCTTGCTGTTGTTGGACATTTAAATTCTTCTTTGCTTACCTTAAGCTTCTTTACTTATTTATTCCTTTACAGGTTGTTGATACAATAATGGGAAAGTTTTCACAAGGTGCTGAATCAGCAGGAAAACTTCAAAAACTGTTTTAAAATATCTTGAACACTGGTAAAGTGGGGAGGGGAGGTTCATCAAAACAGTGTATGGAGTTTTAAAGTGAGCTTATGAAGCAGATTAAAACAGTCAGAACTTGCAACAGTGGAAATCAATTAGTTTCAGATTTAAGGAAAAGTTCTGTAAGAAAGTGTGAAAGAACTTCAAATAGGAACTAAATGAGTGAAAGTGACCTACATTTCCATACATAAATCAAGTTGCATTCAAATATTTATTCTGAAATAGTCATACAAGTACCAGCTATTAATTCAAAAATTAGGCTTCAGTCACATATATAAAGTATCCAAATCATGAATTGCAAGAGTCCCACCACATGATAGTCGGATCACACTTGCAGTGGTATGTGAAATTCTTGGCACCATGTTTTAAAAACAAGTATTTCCAGAAGCAGGCAACCAATATTGTGAGAAAGCTTGAAACCCCACAATGTTTATAGTGGAGAACCTTAGGGGACAATTGATCTCCATTTTCAAACAACTTGACTTCCATATAAGAGAAGGAATCATTTACTCTATGAAGCTCTGGAGGATGAATCAGAGAGAAAAGACGTATCAGTGTAAGGAAACATCTTATGAAAGTCAAAAGGAATAGGCTGCTTCCTAAGGTAGCCAGCAACTCACCACTGACCATGATCTAGCAGAAACTAAAAGATAATCCATGAGAGATGCAATGTTTCAGTAAGATTAATTACCCTTATTTGTTGTTTTAAATAAGGAAAATTCATAAGACAACTACAGAATTGCTACAAGAAGTTCAAAATGATCTCATACGGTTTATTAACCTATCAAAATTTCAAAATGCTCTTCCACTAACAGAGTAAAAACTGCAGTTGATGAAAATGAGCATAAGTAATTTCCATAATTACTCTATGAATCTTTTTTTCCCAAATTTGCTTATAATTCTTATTTTGGTGAAATCTGACTTTTTACATTTAACTCCTTTTTTAGGCCATGGGCCATTGGGCCATGAATTAACTATATAATTTAATAATATTAATTTATATTAAAAATTTATTAATTATTAAGAATATATAACGGGGAAAGGATAGTCTCTTCAATGAATGGTGCTGGGAAACATGGATAGCCACATGCAAAAGATTGAAATTGGACTCCTATCTTACACTACACACAAAACCCAACTCAAAATGGATTATAGACTTGAATATATGATCTGAAAGCATAAAACTCTTAGAAGAAAACATAGGGTGTTGTTTCCATCTCCTGGCTATTGTAAATAGAGTTGCAATGAATATTTTGGTACATGACTCTTTTTGAATTATGGGAGGGAGGGAGACGCAAGAGGGAAGAGATGTGGGAACATATGTATATGTATAACTGATTCACTTTGTTATAAAGCAGAAACTAACACACCATTGTAAAGCAATTATACTCCAATAAAGATGTTAAATAAATAAATAAATAAATAAAAAGAAAACATAGGGCGTAAGCTCCTTCATCTCAGTCTGGCAACGATTTTTTGGATTTGACACCAAAAACAAAGGCAACAAAAGCAAAAGCAAACAAGTGAGACTAGATCAAATGAAAAAGCTTTTGCACAGCAAAAGAAATCATCAACAAAACAAAAAGGCAACCTATGGAATGGGAGAAAGTATTTGTAAACCACATATCCAAAATATCCAAGGAACTCACACAGCTCAATAGCAAAAACCAAAACAAAACAAAAAAACAAAGAACCCAATTTTAAAGTGGACAAAGGACTTGCACAGACAGTTTTCCAAAGAAGACATAGAAATAACCAACAGGTAAATGAAAAGGTGTTCAATATCACTAATCATCAGGGAAATGCAAATCAAAACCACAATATCACCTCACACCTTTTAAGGTGTCTATTAGCATCAAAAAACCCAAGAGATAACAGATGCTGGCCAGGATGTGGAGAAAGGGAAGCCTTATACACTATTGGTGGGACTATAAACTGGTACAGTTGCTATAGAAAACACTATGAAGGTCCTCAAAAAGTTAAAAATAGAACTGCCATATCATCCAGCAATCTCACTTCTGGGTATGTATCCAAAGGAAACAAAACCACCATCTCAAAGAGATATCTGCACTCCCATGTTCATCACAGCATTATTCACAATAGCCAAGATAGGGAAAAAGCCTAAGTGTTCATCAGTGGCTGAATGGATCTAAAAAAATGTGATTTTATATATATATGGTATACACACACAATAGAATATTATTCAGTCTTTAAAAAGAAGGAAATCCTGTCATTTGCAAAAACATGGATGAACCTGAAGGGCATTATGCTAAGTGACATAAACCAGACAAAGAAAGACAAACACTGCATGGTATCACTTATATGTGGAATCTCAAAAAAAAAAAATTTCAAACTCATAGACTCAGCAAGTTGCCAGGGGCTGCAGGCTGGGAGAAATAAGGAGAGGTTGGTAACAAGATACAAACCCAGTTTTTCTCTTTTTTTTTTTTTTTTGTTTCTTTGTTTATATCTTTACTGGAGTATAATTGCTTTACAACGTTCTATTAGTTTCTGTTGTACAAAAAGTGAATCAGCTGTAAGTATACATATATACCCATATCCCCTCCCTCTTGAGCATCCCTCCCTCCCATCCTCCCTATCCCACCCCTCTAGGTCACCACAAAGCATTGACCTGACCTCTCTGTGCTATGCAGCAGCTTCCCACTAGCCATCCATTTTACATTTGGTAGGGTATATGTATCAATGCTACTCTCTCACTTCGTCCCAGCTTTCTCTCCCCACACACTGTGTCCTCAAGTCCATGCTCTACGTCTGCGTCTTTATTCCTGCCCCACCATTAGATTCATCAGAAACATTTTCTTTTTTTTAGATTCGATATATATGTGTTAGCATACAGTATTTGTTTCTCTCTTTCTGACTTACTTCACTCTGTATGACAGACTCTAGGTCCATCCACCTCACTACAAATAACTCAATTTCGTTTCTTTTTATGGCTGAGTAATATTCCATTGTATATATGTGCCACATCTTCTTTATCCATTCATCTGTCAATGAACACTTAGGTTGCTTGCATGTCCTGGCTATTGTAAATAGTACTGCAATGAACATTGTGGTGCATGACACTTTTTGAATTATGGTTTTCTCAGGGTATATGCCCAGTAGTGGGATTAATGGATCATATGGTAGTTCTATTTTTAGTTTTTTAAAGAACCTCCATACTGTTCTCCATAGTGGTTGTACATTTCCACCAACAGTGCAAGAGGGTTGCCTTTTCTCCACACCCTCTCCAGCATTTATTGTTTCTACATTTTTTGATGATGTCCATTCTGACTGGTGTGAGGTGATACCTCATTGCAGTTTTGATTTGCATTTCTCTAATGATTAGTGATGTTGAGCATTCTTTCATGTGTTTGTTGGCGATCGGTATATCTTCTTTGGAGAAATGTCTATTTAGGTCTTCTGCCTATTTTTGGATAGGGTTGTTTGTTTTTTTGATATTGAACTCCATGAGCTGCTTGTATATTTTGGAGATTAATCCTTTGTCATTTGCAAATATTTTCTCCCATTCTGAGGGTTGTCTTTTCATCTTGTTTATGGTTTCCTTTGCTGTGCAAAAGCTTTTAAGTTTCATTAGGTCCCTTTTTCTTTTTTTTATTTCCATTACTCTAGGAGGTGGGTCAAAATACCTAGGAATAAACCTACCTAAGGAGACAAAGGACCTGTATGCAGAAAACTATAAGACACTGATGGAAGAAATCAAAGATGATACAAACAGATGGAAAGATATACCGTATTCTTGGATTGGAAGAATCAACATTGTGAAAATGACTATACTACCCAAAGCAATCTATAGATTCGATGCAATCCCTATCAAATTACCAATGGCATTTTTCACAGAACTAGAACAAAAAATTTTACAATTTGTATGGAAAGACAAAAGACCCCGAATAGCCAAAGCAATCTTGAGAACGAAAAATGGAGCTGGAGGAATCAGGCTCCCTGACTTCAGACTATACTACAAAGCTACAGTAATCAAGACAGTATGGTACTGGCACAAAAACAGAAATATTGATCAATGCAACAGGATAGAAAACCCAGAGATAAACCCACGCACATATGGTCACCTTATCTTTGACAAAGGAGGCAAGAGTATACAATGGAGAAAAGACAGCCTCTTCAATAAGTGGAGCTGGGGAAACTGGACAGCTACATGTAAAAGAATGAAATTAGAACACTTCCTAACACCATACACAAAAATAAATTCAAAATGGATTACAGCTCTAAATGTACGGCCAGACACTATAAAACTCTTAGAGGAAAATATAGGCAGAACACTCTTTGGCATAAATTACAAACTTAATTTTAAGATGAATAGGTCTGAGAATCTAACATGGTGACTATAGTTGATAATACTGTATTGTATAATTGGAATTTGCTAAGAGAGTAAAACTTAAGTTTTCTCACCACAAAAGTATGGTAACTATGTGAGATGATGGGTGTGTTAATTAGTTCAATGGTTGGATTAAATGTATATGCATATCAAATCATCATGTTGTACACTTTAAATATATTACAGTTTTATTTGTCAAATACACCTCAGTAAAGCTGCAAAATACTGATATAAAATAAAGTAAAATTAGAAATACTTGAAAATTGAGTCCTGTAGAATTTACTCAACTGTGCAATATTAAGAAACTTTAATTCTCTCTTTGTCGTCAAACATTCTAAAATGTTTTCAAGTTAAAATTTTTGACAAGTTCTTCCAGGAAAGCTCACTGCTCAGCTTGCTGGAGATAGACAACTCTTGAGTGAATCATGTCTAAAACCAGAGCCAAGCACTGCATGGGAGAAACTCACCTGATGTATGACTTTAGTTCTGGAATTCTTGATACAATTGGGCCAGTTTGTTCTTCAAGTTGACGATTTGCACAAGGGTAAATATTAACATGAAACTTAAAGAAACCATATGAATCCTAGAGTATGTGAAGTTTAACCCCTTTCAACTTCTGGACAAATTCTGCTTGATCTATAATAATATTAATAGATATGTTAAACCTCAACTATGTGCTAGATCTATTGAAGCACCAGAGATAAAATAAAGAATGACCAATATACTGGCTGTCACTAAGTCCTATGCAGTTCAGACAAGTGAGAAAGACAGGCAAGTAATAAGGGCAATATGATGCAGTACACACTACAATAGAGGCCATGTAAGCATTAAAAAAAAAAAGGAAAGTTTGTTACAATAATTAAGTGGACTGGCTAAGAAGAACATTCCAGACAGAAGGAATATGACACAAACATATCTTGAAAGAACCAATTGAAAGAACGTGAGTTGTTCTTACGGGGCAGGGCGAGTGAATTTTACACAGAAAAGTGATGGGAGATAAGGCAAGAGATACATCTAAGGGCTAGAACAAGAAGAGAGGGTGTTTTTTTTCTTAATTCATAATTAGGACTTTTAACTTTATCCTACACATATATCCACGTGGGAGCCGCTGCCAGATTTTAAGCAGCAGAAAAACATAAAGAAATTCATACTTTTGAAAGGTCATTTTTTAGAAACAACGTGGAGAATTCACTTGAAGAGGTGAGCCTGGAAGCAGGAAGAAATGCTTGGAAACTAATGCAGTAATATTCTAGGTTAAATACAACATGCTGCTGAAGAAAAGCAGTGGCACTGGAGATGAAGAGGAAGTGACTGACCTGGTATATTTCTGAGGTAGGGTTTATAAAACAAGTGAAAAATTGGGGTGAGGCTAAGAGAAAGGATGATGTCATGTATGAATCATCTTTCTCTCCTAGGCTTATTGCGTCAGTGGGAAAAATATCAACTCAAGATGAACAATTGATTTGAGAATATTATAAACAATTTTGGTTTTGAAAGGCCTCTTTAGGCTTTGAGGTGCTTGTAAGACATGCATGTATTTTGGTAAAACTGTCCAGTAGGAAGTTAAGATTATAGATCTGGAGTTGAGCATTCCTTCCTCAAAGTGGCTTCTTAATTACCCAGTGTTGGCATATTCAAATAGCTATATAGGTTAATGCATTTGCTGTCCTATAACACAACATTTCCCACTTCTGATGATGACATACTGTTATTAAGTAAGTTATTTATTATAATAAAATGTGCATAGAATTATAGAGTTTAAAGGAGTTTCAGAAATTATTATACTCTTCTTTTTTATTTGAACTGAAAACTGTACCTAATGCATTCCCAGAAACACCATTGACTTCTTAAAAATCTCTGGCATAGATAATGAAATAACTCCCTTGATAACATGGGCTAGCATCTCACCAAAATGACAGGAGGATTTTGCTAATGCTAGCCTATACTCTTCATGCTGCAAGTGTAGTTCCTTCTTTCTGGTCTTATTCTTAGTGGAAGTAGAGAACAGCTGTTTAATGCTAATGGCAAAATCAGCACATTTAAAATTGTTGAATACACACTTCAGACTTTGAATTATGAACCTGGCAATATTTATGAATTTATAGCATGAAAAATAAACTAGATTCATCACGATATTTTTCAAACTGCATGGCAGTGTGATAAAACAGTGTTCTCAACATTAAAGTTTCAAAGTACTATCCTAGAAGTGATGTTCTAGAATCCTGAAGTGTTTAAATATTTTTGAATAAACTATATGAAAGTATTTTTTATCCATACAGATTTCAAATGAAATGAGTAGGCCTAAAAAAATAAATCACTATTTGCATTCCGAGTTGCAATATCAGCCACCCACAATCTTCAGAAACTCCAATATTGTATCCAGCTACAAAAATTATTTGTACTGGAGGTTTACGTAGGTTTTAATGAAATATTAATAAATTATAATCACTTTAATGCAATTCCAAAGGGTAAACATAATAGTTGTTTGCAGTCCTAAAAGCTGTATTTGTTTGTGCTTGCTCATCCTCACACTCACTGATTTCAGGGATGGGTATTAAAGGGAGATAGAAGTAAAGAGAAAAATGATTTCTTGCCTTAAATATAATTCATTGCCTATTGCTAGCCCTGATTAATTAAGTCTGAATTGAAGTACTTTCCCCATCATTTGAACCTATCTAGCAGTTTTTTTCCCTAAGAAAACACAGTTGGTCATTGTTCACTAAAGTTGGCCACTTCCAACATCTTACCTACTTCACCTCCAAAGGGGGGATGTGCAGCAGAACATAAATGTTATATATAAATGACCTATTTCAAAAGTAGTAGTTTTGTTTACTTTCAAATTTAAGTCATTTTACAGTGTTGTGAATAGGCTGAACTCTAGTGCAAGTGGTGAATAAAGGAAAAATATTTTTCTTGGAAATGCCCCATGAACCAAAAGCCCACGTGGAAGTCAAATGCATACACCACCAATATAAAAAATATGTAGGGTGAATTTATTTGCTATATGAACTTATTATCTCCTAAGTGTGTGGGGAGAAGAGAGGAGTCATAAACAAAGCCAGAAAACCCCACCAAAGAAACACATGATTACGGCAAGTATTTCTAAACCTTTGAATAACTCCACATTTCTAGGACTCACCAACCAACCTCTACCAAGTCCATTGTTTTAAAAGTGCCTAAGAACCCAGATCCTGGAGTACAATAGACCTAAGTTTATAATCCTGGTTCTACAGTATACTTCCTGGGTGATCACAGTCAAGTCACAAACTCTAATCTTTCGTTTCCTCATCCATAAAAGGAGGATACGTATACCAACCTTGTAGGGCCATGTGATGTCTAAATGTTATAATGCATGCAAAATGCCTGGCACACAATGCTAAATTATTATAATTATTATTATGGCTTCATTGCTATTTGATCAACATACCATCCCCTAATTAGTTTAATGTTGTTGCTTATTTAGTACTATATTTTCCACTATTCTTTCATTACTGCGTTTTTCTTGAGTACACTGGTAACACATCTGAGGTACTCCCACATCAACCCATCAAATACCTAGCTGCTAATACAATGTGTTAGTAGCACACCCAAATGTATCTGCCAATTTTCTTCCCTTTAAGGAATGTTTCTGGTAGTGAGCTAAGAAAAGACTTATGAATTCTCTATCACACTTAGAAGTGACCAAACTACCACAACTCACAGTACCTACTGTTATGAAAAGAGTAATGACTAACTGCATCTTTGAGCCCATTTCCAAACTGCCCTACGAATCTGTGATACTTGTTAAAGATTGACAGCTTATGTCTACTGCTTCTATTCAAGCTATCAAGCTAGTACTGATGAAACCAGCTCAGTGTCATTCCAGAGGAAACAGAGATGACAAATCATAAGTGGGACTGGAAGCAAACTATTGATTAAAGCAACAGATCATCACATACTCTATTTAACAAAGCATTAAGACTACTGAGTGCTCCAAATTCTTATTCATCAACCAATACACATTATATTTCTATGCACCAAAGGACAAGTCCTGCAATAATCGAATATTCTTAAGAACATTAAAATTTAATATCCTAGAAGTCCAGACTGTCTCTCCAGATTTGATAGACTAGTCTATAATTTAGGAAATATGATGTTGCAAATTATAGCTCAATGTTTTAAGGTGACCATCAGTATAACAAAGAAGAAAAAATTACTAAAATAAGCTGCTATCTTTATGAATGCTTCTAAAATTCATCTCACTTATAAGTTGCATTTGAAAATTAGAAACCAAAATTGGATAGTGGTAATGATTTCAAAACTTTGTGAATATATAAACAAAAGCTCACTGAATTATATACTTTAAATGGGTGAACTTTATTATTTGTGAATTGTATCTCAATAAAGTTGTTATTAAAAAGTTAAAAACTATGTTTTAGAACAACAGAAAAAAATTCATTTGAATCCCCACCCCCAGAGGGGGGGGAGAGCGGAGGAGCTCTAGTTCCAAAGAAATTAAAATTGTCAGCTATATTTAATAAATTTAAAGACAAAGATGATTTCAGCAAACTTTTCAAGCACAGTAAGATATTTTACATGTGGGCATTTTTTCTAAGTAAAATCTAAGTGAATTACAAATGATCTAGGCTTGTTAGTGTCTGTAAAATTATGTAAAATAAAAAGGCCAACTCCTTCATCTTCCATCCCAGTCCTCATTTGGAAGGCAGGGGGGTGAGAACAGAGGAGAGCAGAAATAGGAGGAAATAGTGAGTCAAACTTTTATTAACTAAGAATGAATTAACATTGCCCCAGGTGATCTCTAGAGCTCCAATTACTTACCTTCTTCTTTCAATGTTTAAATCTGAAGCTAGGAGAAAAAAAGACAGAAAACACTGCAGAAATCACCCTCAAAGGACAACGTAGAAGCAAAGAGGCCATAAAGTTTAAGAAAGGGAACAGTGAATGGAATGATAAATGGAAGACTACTTCAACAGAAACCATTTCAAATTCAAATTGGAGTTTCTGCTTCGTGAAATCAATCTCAAATTAAGGCTGTGTGAACACAGTGTGTGTAACACACTTTCTGTCTTGAAAATATAGCCAAGGTATTGAAGTTTTGCTACCCTTCCTTATAGGTGTTTAAATGTGATTGGTACTGTATGTAGACACAGAAATTTTAACTTATCTTCCCTTAAATTACCAGAGTGATTCATCTGAAGTTTCTGATGTTTAACATCCAACTGGCTTACCATCCAATTTGGTCAGATTTGACTTCTGTCCTGGTTATTATAGAGTTTATCCTGGGGGTATTAGGAATATCAAGTTTTTAGAACTTTTGGTTGGGAAAACTGCTATATTTTTTTCTATAATTATTTTCTGGTGACTATTCTATAGCTGAGAATTTTTATTAAATCTTATAAGTCTAATCCATATTAAGGAAAATAAGAAAATTAATGTCCAATTCTTCTGAGAAAGGCTTTACATAAATACAAACCTTTCAATGTATCAGACTTTATAGCCTCTTTGTATGGAAATATAATGTTAATGGAAGGTTAGGTTGTCATATGGGTTGATTGCAATGCCCTAAAAATACTTTTTTTCCAATAACCTCCAATACTAAATTTGGAAAATTAATTATACATTTTATGCACTAGTGAATAGAACATAAATGAAATGTTGCTTCTGTTCCTTGTGTAGTGTTGACTTCAAAAGAGAAAGGGACATATAACTTTATAACTAGCTGTAAATAAAGAGCAAACAAATCACTTATATCAATTAATGGATTCTGCTCAGGAGAATGTTGTCAAGTCTAACAGCCCTAACTTGGAAATTAAATTATCTTCAAAAAAATAAAATCATAAAACTTCCGCTTTTTGAGTGATGAGGAGACTCTAGCAAGGTCTTCTACTATACTAAGAATTACTGCATTTATGAAATATTTCACAATCCAATTCCCAGTGTAGTAAGAAACATTATGAAGCCAGTAAAGCCAACATCTACACCAGCAGTCATTAGTATAACTGTCAGAATAAGAAAAGGAAAAGGTTTTCGATAATTTAGCATTCTTCATTTTAGCAACTTTTGAAGTTCATGGTTCTTTTTTTTTAAGTAATAGATTGCATTTCATCTATAATAAGGCTAGGTCTACTTTGATTTGCATTTTAGTCTGGTATGTGATCAAACTGTTTCTCTGTAATCATAATTTTTTGTATCACGTGGTATTTCAGCTTCCTTAGATAAGCAGTCAGAACTCAGATTTTGCAACAAAGTAAGAAGTGAAGCACTTATAGTTTTTTAAGAGTAGAGATGATTGAATTGTGGTACACTGTCTGCAATAACACAGAGGTGACTTTTTCAGAGAAAATGCCTCTTTAATAAATCCAATATCGTACTTTAAGCCTCCTTTCCATTCTAAATGCAACCAATAGACAACCAGCATAGTCAAGATCAAAACTGTAAGTCAGTTTGTGTATTAATTTTGGATTTGGTCACTAAATCTTACCTAGTACTCATTTTGTCCTCAAGTAAAAGCTTTCTTAATTAACTTTATTAATTAGCTTCATGAGAGATCATATACATACTACTGGTTCTTCTACACATTTCCAAACCATATGCATCAACATAATTCTTTTAAAACCCTCAAATTTAAAGGACTTCTAGCCATGGTTACACTGTGAAGTTATAAATATTTCAGATTACACAGCATGTAATTGAATGCTGAGTAGGGCTCAGCAGTTCTAATTTATATTATTAATTCATCCATTCTTCTGGAAGGGGAGTGAGAGGAGATGTATTTATTCCAGTTTTACTATACTAATACAGTTAATAGCCAGATCAGTGATAAGTGCTTCTTGCTTTAATATTTGAAATATTGACCTAAGTGTCATCTTTGTGGACTGCAAGATTCCAGGAAATTTTTTTTTTTTTTTGCGGTATGCGGGCCTCTCACTGTTGTGGCCTCTCCCGTTGCAGAGCACAGGCTCCGGACGCACAGGCTCAGCGGCCATGGATCACGGGCCCAGCCGCTCCGCGGCATGTGGATCCTCCCGGACCGGGACACAAACCCGTGTCCCCTGCATCGGCAGGTGGACTCTCAACCGCTGCACCACCAGGGAAGCCCGATTCCAGGAAATTTTACATCTTGCGTTTCTACTAGAGCAGACATATAAGGAGGTAGAACAAATAGAAGAAAATTCTTGCCTACTCTGGGATAAATTGTCACTCTAAATAAATTATACAAGCAAGGCACTTTTTTTTTGGCTCCTCCAGTGGGTTTTAAGGTCATGTGCTTTTGCTTGACTTGATACAATTTAGGATCATAAAACTTTAATCACCAGACATAACTGTTAATACCTTTGTAATATTTCCAAAAATTGAAAATAATGTGGCATTGATTCTTAAGGCAATTTCAAAAGAGATGTTAATTTCAAAAGCGATGTTAGGAAATATTTTGCTGAATCATTGAAATGAGTGTCTAGTCTTTGAAAGGCAGACAACATTTTTAGATGTATATATTCTGTTGGGACTTTTTTTCTGTGAGGGATGGAATTGCAGATAACTCTGTTAAAAATTTTTAATGCCATATTAATTGATAAAAACAAACAAACAAGAAAACCTCTCAACAAGCCAGGACTACTGACAAAATCCAGCCATAATACTTTGTAATCAAACCAGACAGTGGAAATGCTGCTTCCCACTGTGTCACCTGGCTGGAAATAATATAATGATCAATATTTCTGTTCACCTTTAACTTCCTTGCTTATATCTTCTGAACTTCAGCTCAGTTATATCGACAAAAAGATTGAAGTCATCATAAAGCCAGAAATGCACAGAGTTGACAATGACAGATTAAGCCATCTAGTTCTCGATTAAGCAGCTTTTTTTTTTTTTTTTGGTCATTGTATATAATACTCTAAAAGATAAAGGTTTGTTTTTGTATCATATCTTAGTAGATGAAGATTTCTGGCCAAATGGAAGGACAACAAAGTTGAATTCTCTGGCAAATCTTGCCCCCCAGCATTGTTCTACCAGCAGTGTAAGGATTCGTTACTCTCCATTACAAGATCACCTAGTAAAAGATTTTTACTATCATTTTCCTGCTAATGACTAGAAGACACCCAAATAGTGTCTTGCCCCAGGTGACAAAATCAAAAGTCCAGAAAATAAATTTCAACTCAGGCAGTTCTACTCCAGGGCTCTCATTACATAATAATAGGCATATAGTCATTGCTGTATTGGATTTTGCTTCAAATTAAACTCTACTTTGAGAGAATGAGGGATTTGTGCACTTGGCCATAAATAAAAAATATATAAAATTTTGGTGATAAAAAAAATTTTATTTAAGATTTTTTTCATTTAGTCTTAAAAGGGGATATTTGCTATCCCTTGCCTTCAAAGCATAATCTTGAGTGGACTTTTATTGCTCTAAGACATTGAAATGTGTGGAGACTTAGTCCTTCAAATTTGTTGTTGAGAAGAAAAGAAAGTCCTTATTTCTTTGGTTTAATGTTACAATCTGTAACATTAAACCAAAAGACTGCTTTATGTTTACCAATGCAGCCTGATTGAGACATTTTATTAAATAAGCATAGTTAATAGGTTATTCATAGTAGGATGGGTAAGAAAATATCTTCCAGTTCGCTCTGCTTCCATTACAAGTGAAGCTTTTTCAGAGAAGGGAGGCCACTTAGATAGGGAAATAATGCAGGTCTTAATTTATGTAAGTATGTCATGATGAGAAGAGAGAGAAGCAAAGTCTGACAAAAAGAAGTTCCCATCAACAAAGCAAATGATTGGTGCTTATTAATCAACTAAGTAATTCTTGTTAGTCAGCTTCCCAATAATGATGATGAGATTAGTGGTGGTGGCAGTAGTGGTGGTAGTGGTAGTGTGTTTTTAATAGCTGGTTTGGTTCTGCCATGCTAAATCTGGTGTCTCCCAATATACATTATCTTTAGGAGATGGAAGATGTTAAGGGTTTGCCAAACCCCCTATGGCAAATTTGATACCATAAATGAGTTAGAACATAGGATACGGAGTTTATAAGCCACGTTATCCAAATGGATTAAACTCAGTTGATTATGTTGTTTACTGGGGAAGGTATGGATAGCAAGCAAAAAAAGAAATTACATAGCTGTGTGAGTTCTGTAGTGAAATTGATTATTGTCTAAAGTTTTATGTTCAAGATTTTTCTGTTAGGTAGCATCTTACAGTAAAACGTAGACTTTGTTATTCATATTCTTGTCTAATAAATATACATAAAAAGGAAATTTTTATCTTTTTCAAAAAGACTGAAAGTTTTCAGTGAAGGATTTTTAGAGAAACAAAGAGCCATATTTCAAATATTAATGATAAGTAAATTCCTTTTTATCTTTGTTATCCCATCTGTAAGGCCACTGTTAATGACATTCAAAGGGGATTTATAAACTCAAGATTTTTTCCCCCTTCTGAATTACAAATTGTAGTTTAAAGAGCTCTTTCCCACCTTTGAGATGTGTGCTTGGCTCCCACGTGTATTTGAGTTATGGTATATGTCTACTTAATGTGTAATGTGTTCATTGCAGCCTCAGGGAAATCAAGAAACAACAGCTCTCTGTACTAAGTTTAGCTTTACATCATACTGAACAAGTGGCCTCACTTGTAATGCAGCTTTATGTGATGATAAAATTATTTATTGAGTTCCATAAAATATTTTTGAACATTAATTTAAATTCTATCTTTAAAAAAATCTGGCAGCTCTGAGCTAATAACAAATAATAACTCTTGGGACAAGAATAAAAGAATAGAGTTGGGCTTCCCTGGTGGCGCAGTGGTTGAGAGTCCGCCTGCCGATGCAGGGGACACGGGTTCGTGCCCCGGTCCGGGAAGATCCCACATGCCGCGGAGTGGCTGGGCCCGTGAGCCATGGCCGCTGAGCCTGCGCATCCGGAGCCTGTGCTCCGCAACGGGAGAGGCCACAACAGTGAGAGGCCCGCGTAACGCAAAAAAAAAAAAAAAAAAAAAAAGAATAGAGTCAAATAAACAAAAGCAGGTCACTCAGTTATACAAAGACAGCATGATAAGGTACATATTTTCCAAACTCCTTAACTGTAGGTTCTACGTTTAATCTGAGCTTGGTCTATAACTTATCCTTTATTCCAATTTATCATACCTTGGTGAACTATATCACTTCTGACATAAAACAATACTATAATCAGAACTTAGTTCTAAGGCTTCTTTAGTATGATAGTTCACCTGAAATTCTTGCCATTTTTTTCAGTTACCTAAAATAATTAATAGGGAAACAAAAGAAGCTGCCCAAAACATTATTTTCAGGTGTGCTTCAATTTGTTCTCTATGCCAGTTCTTAGGGAAAATTTTCTCTGTACAAATCTTAAGAGTCTTAGGCAAAGATGTTACTGGAGAATACTAAAGTCCATGCACACATATTATACAGGATAATAAAAAACGAATTCTCCTTTTGTTTAAAGCTACCATTCAATTTGTGTTCATCAGATTCCCATAGTAACACTCAATTTAATTTACCTCTTTTAATCATACCAGATATTTTTTCATTGAAGTATAGTTGATTTACAATATTATATTAGTTTTAGATTACAGCACAGTGATTCAGTATTTCTACAGATTATATTTCATTAACAGTTATTATAAGATAATGGCTATAATTCCCTGTGCTATACAATATATCCTTGTTGCTTATCTATTTTATATAGAGTAGTTTGATCAGTTTTGTACAGTATTCTAAACTTATAAAGAATGCTAGTATTCCAGCATAATACTGTTGTTTTCATGATAATAAGCTTCCCAGAGCCTATTTTCCATGGAAGCTAGTAGTTAGCAAAAAAAGTTCTCCCAGGCAAAGCTGTTGGCAGGAGCTGTGAAGCATAAGAGCTCAGAGAGTGGCAAAAGTGTGAAGAGACTGAAATCGGACCCTGACCCAGATGACAAGAATCAAGAAGCCCGGTCCTGTCCTGCGTGACTCTTGGAAGCACATCCCTGAGCGGTCCTTCCATTCACTGCCCCTCTGCTGCCGTCTGTATCGGCATCCTCCCACGTTTGGGCGCCTACTCTGGGAGCAGCGACTCTGAGTCCAGCTCAGACAGCGAACGCACCATCAACACCACCGACAAGATCGTCTCCTCCATCTTCCGAACCAACATCTTCCTCGAGGCTCCCTAGCTCCTCTGTCCTTACCGCAGAGAGCTCAACAAAAGTGTCTTGTGGACTTGGTAAGAAGCTGCTTCTTTCCTGCAGCAAAGCTGAATCTGTGGCAGGCCTTCAGTGCATAATTTCCTCAGTGTTTGTTTTTCAGAAAAAATCAATATTCTTTTCTGTCCCAGAGAACTAGATTGAGACAGCATTTATGGATTCTGCAAGATTTAGGATTGGAAAGAGCTTTAAATGTCATTCATGTTTTCCTCTTTCCTCATCCATGACTTCTGCTTTCTAACATCCCCACAAAGTGATTAACCTGTACAGGGTTGAACACCCCAATATAGGAGAACTCACTACCTCCAGAAACAGCTCATTCCTTTTGACCAGTTCTGAATGCTATAAAATCCTCCTATAGAGCCAGATTCTGTAGGCTCCACCACTAATTTCAGTTTTATCCTCTTGTGCCTGTAGTTTCCTTCAGTTCACAAATAGTTATTGAATGCCTAGTTTGTGTCAGACACTGCGCCAGGCATTGAGGGGACAAATACAAATAAAATATAAATACTGACCTTAGGAAATGAATCAAATCCTTTTTCCATTTAAAAAAATCCCTCAAATATTTCAAGTCAGCTAGCATGTATCCGAAGAGTCTTGCCTTCCAGAGGATACAAAGGCCTTGTTCATCATATAACATGCTTCAAGTTCCCTACTGATCTGAACATTCTTGTGGATGAACTCCAATCTACTAATTTCATTCTTAAAATATGTATCTGGAAGCACCAAATAGAGCCTAGTTATAGTCTGACTCTTTCTATGAAAGTTGAAAAAGTCCAAGATAAAGTTACGTTTTCTTGCTAACATATCATATCATACTGAGGACCTGTTCATCCTGATGCCAACTAAAATCCACCAAGTGTTTTCTTCTGTGACCAAAATTTGTGCAGAGATGTTTGGTACCCAAAGTTCAGCATATCAAATTTATCCCTATTAAGTTTCATCTTGGTCAGTTCAAACCTTCATGATCTCTTTGCATGATGGGCCAATTTGGTAAAATACCTTCTATATTTATATTCAGGTCATTGAGAAATTCAGGTTTTAGCAGTCCCGTCCTTCTTGACCTTTCATCCTAACCTCTTTTGTGTCAACAATTAGTAGTTACCATTGTGCCCAGTATTAGGATAGATGAGAACAACGGAGGCGAAGAAAAGTATATGACTAAATCCTTGCCCCTGAGATACTTATAACTTGGTTGAGGAGACAGTTCTTACAAAAAGAAAAGAAGAAATTGGATAGCAATGCAATTGGTGTACCTCATTTGAAATAATATAATAAGATTGTTTTACAGACCAAGAAAACCAAGCCCATTACTTTAGAAATGACTCTCAAGCAAATGTTTTGTTGCATGGTAAAAGGCCTAATTACTACAGAAATGTTGAGTAGAGATCAAAGTTGTCTGAAAGAGTCAGAATAAGATATGGAGGTAGCAAGAAAGCTAGTTGGGGGACCTAGTAGTCTTGAGCTAGGAATAAAGGAAAGATCACTGTTGCCCTGGCCTTTCAATCTTAGTTTAATTTAAACAAAAGGTCCTAACTGCCATCTTTCTCATCCTATGCTGGAAGAGTGAAATGCATGCCATAATATAAGATGCATTCATCATAGCATGAATGTGCTCCATGACAACACATGTTTCTCTAAAGAAATGACATCTAGGTAGCTTCCAGTTCTTTCTCCTCCTTGGTGAGGCTGTTAGATTCCGTGCTGTTCCCTACTCAAACTTACATGTATATAATGTTTTTAAAATATATATTTGATTACTAGAAGCCACAACCACAGGAATGTCAGATACAATTAAATTAATTCAATAACACTTATTTCAAAAAAATTAAACGTAGATTTTTAATCTTGATATACCTTTTTACTCTGAGAAGTGGTGAAAATATGTAGATGGGACCTTCCAAATCCTACCAAAGGGTTTTCAGTTTCTTTCTCCTCCCACCCGTGAGGGTATTAGAGAACCAGAGTTGATTGTTGTTTTTCACTAAAACGGGATCTTTCCAAAATGAAGGTACACTCAGAGAAAGACTGACGTGGTCAGAGACTGCCCCCTGCCTTCCTACACAACACATAGAGTTCAACTGCTTTGTTTTCATTAAAAAATAATCCTATCAACTTAGAAAAGACTTCGTGTTTAATGATCCATCTGTGTCTAAGACTTTTTTCCCATTCAGTGACCCCGCTTGAGAAACAGTAAAAAAGAAATTTGCTGCGTAAAATATTATAAAAGTTTATCGAGGGTATGTCATACCACAATGATGCACATTATGGATATGATCCTGAGTTTTTCCAGCTAAGCAAAAATACGAAATGCTGAAAATATTATTTTATACAATTGTATAATTACAAAAAAACCTCTGGCTCTCAGGATCTGCTTTAAAACTGAAAAAAAAAAAAGGTGGCAGAGTTATCAAAATGCCTTGCATTTATGTCTTGTGGTAAACAAGGGGGCGGGGGTGGGGGTGGGGGCGGAATCTCCTTGTGGAATTTTTGTTTCTTTTGGTCTGCAAAAATACCTGCCCTGGAGTATTTTTCTAGAGCCAGGTCACTCATTTTTAAATCGATCACAGTCTATAACTTTTTAGGTTTGTTAAAATAGGGCTCCCTGAGAATTAAACTTTTCCAGTAGGTTACTATTATTTATAAGGAAGTTCCCCAAATCTTAAAAGATGAGGAACTGTTTCCTACTTAGTAACAATCTTCTTTAATGTATCCCTGAATTTTTAAGTCAGTAGTTTTGGAAAGGTATGTATTGAGGTGGGGAAAATCCCCCTGGTGCGAAAGTTGCAAAAGCATGTCTATATTTTTAGAAAACGGGCCAGTTTTTGGAAACTGTATTGGGGGGCGCTGGGGATTTGCATCAAACTCGAGGACTTCACAGTAAATGACTCTTCGTTCCAAGGACAACTTCCATAGACCTAAGGAAGGGAAGGGAAAGCCATGAAAACTTTGGCCTGATTCCCCAGGACACTTTAGCCGGGGGTTCCAGAAAACTTCTTAGGCGATGACAGAGCGCGCCGTCACGTACTTGCTCTGAGTTTGCTTGCCTGATCTTAAAGTGCGCGCTAAATTTCTCCGTGCACTATATTTTCCAGGCTAGTGTTGCCAAAACCTCTACAGCCCGTCGCATCCGCCAGCGCTAGGCTAGGCGGCCGCCCAGGGAACCCGAAGAGGCGGTACGCGCCGCCAGGGCCGAGAGAGCGGAGTCAGCACTCCGGGCTGAACAGGGCGCCCCGAGCCCGGCTCCGTCCCCGGCCCCGCGGCGAGCGCCGCTCCCAGGCGAACTTGCCTGCCTGATTGTCACCTCGAATTCGGAAGCCCAGGCGCGCTTCTGCCCGCCGCCAGGCTAGCTAAACTTTTTCGCTGCTGCACCAGGAACCTTCCCATTCCCTGAGTAGCCTCCACCCTGGGTCCCTTCAGCACTTTTGCCCTTCTAGAGGAGGAAGAGAGAACAGCCTAAAGAGCCAGTTGTGTAGTACTAGTAGTAATGATAATGGTAATAATAATTGTTATTATTATCATCATCACCTTTATCCTCATCACTGTTGTTATTTCGGTCAGCGGCTCTAAGTCGGTTCACCCGGGAGCTGGTGAGAGTGAAAAGGTCCCTGGCTTCGGCAGATGCTATCTCTGGCTCTCGGCTCGGCAGAGTCTACTGTGCCTTGGCGAACATATTACAGGGATTAATATTTACGTTTTTTTATTTTAGTAAAACCAATGTCTGAGCCTCCGACAAAATAAATATAAGTCCCGCCAGACAAGCCAGGATGAAGCATTGCTTGCTCACGGGGATAGAAAAAGAGAACACGGGTAACTTTTTAAGATGAGTGCTTAATTATTTAAAAAGAAGACACTTTTTCTTTTCGATATTTATAAATTACTATTCGCTAACAAAGCATTTCTAACGACGCGAGCGTTGTACAATCCTTGGACTTGGCAGCGCTGTCGCCGCCACCTGTGAGGCATCGTACAGTAGCATTCAACAGATGCTTCAAGAAAACTGCGAAGGGTTTTGCTTTGCGAAACAGAACTTGAGTGTGACTGTATGTTCAGTAACAAATTAAATTTCAGAGCCCTGCAAAGTGGCTCAATTCAGTGGGGATGGAGGGAATCGGAGAATTCCCAAATGCCCCCTATTGGAGTAGAACAAAAAGTTCCGTTTACAAATCGGAAAACCAAGGCACAGAGAGAAGTGACCCAGAATCAGGAAGGAGCCCGATCCTTATCACTGCTCTCATATCCTTTCCCATCCCTAACTTCCGTAGCTACTGAGGCAAACAGTCCCTCAGCAGCCAGCGACTCCCTTCCCTTCTGCGCTCTGTGGAGTTCGAGCCTCCAATCTGCTGCACGGCCTCCCTGTAGCCTCTACCATATAATCGCTGCTCCACCGACCGATCCCAAGCAGCAGAACCAGAGTTTCGATATTTTTCTTAGGTCCAGCTACCTCGGACCGGCTGGCAGCCAGTTCCCACTTCTCTCACCCGTGGCCCACGGTACAGTGCCATGCAGCCTCGGCAGAGATCTGACACCTCTCACTCCCATTCCCTCTTAGGAGAAATCTTCTCTGTCCCTCTTCTCGGTAACAGCAAACAGCATCTCCACTACTAAGCTTGGTCTTGGTGCCCCCAAAGCGTTTCGGCCAAGGTGGCCCTGACCGCCCTTCTCTGTGCTGCAGCCAGGACGCCGCAGGCACCTGCCCGGCGCCCCGGAAGTCGGTGAACAAGAGCTCTCTTTGCCGGGTTGCAGCTCGGCTTCCCGTTAGTTGCCAAAAGGGAGGTTCGTGGTTGACCCCTTGCCCTGCTGCCTTGACCACGCCATGGCAGCCCTCGCAGCGGTCGGGCGACCAACTGGCTGTGGCCCCCAAACTGTGTGCGGGAGAAATAGGCGCAGCCCCGCCTTGGAAACCCGAAGGAGCTGCCTTCAGTGTGTCATTCTAAGCACTTCCCAGGGGGCCTATGGGTTCAAGACGGGAACTAAGCTGTGCCCTCTTGGGGCACAAAGGCCAAGTACTTTCCTTTCTCCCTTCTCTGCGTTTGAGGCTGGGGACAAGGGTGGGGAATTGAGACTTTTAACAGGGCCAAGGCTTTTGTGCACTAAACGTATTTGACCCTGTGAATGCCTCAGTTGCTCGGCTGGGGGAAGGGGCAGGAGTCGGGGAGGGAGTTTCAAAGCTCTTTGGAACTTCCAAGACTTGAGAAGTGTTTGTTGAACTGAAATGTTCAAGGGTGTGTGGGGTGTGTGTGTGGGTGTTCGGGGAGGGGTGTTCTTTGAACCTTTAAGGGTACATTCTTGAGGACCACCCCCCCCCCGCCGACTGACCCCGGTTCCCCTTAGTCTCCAGGCCTCATGAATCAACTTAATCATCATCATCATCACCACCACCACCACCACCACCACCGCGTCTCGCGCCCCCTGCCAGCAGGCTCCAGCTGCACTAAGAGACTGGTCCAAACAGGCCAGGGGCAGTGGAACGCTGAGCGCTGATTGGCCACTCTTGGCTCCACCCCTCATCCCTTGTTCAGCCCAAGAGCGGGGTGCAGCTTCACCGGCTCGGGGTAGGCGCTCTGGTGCTTGCCGAGGACGCTTCACTCCTCGGGTGCACCGATCTTTCTGATCCTGCCATTGGAGCAGCTAGATTGCCAGCCCTGGCTGCTCCATCGGCCTGCCTGCCCCTTACCTGCGATTGCATATGAACTTTTCTTACCTCTTCTTGCACACCGTTGTCGTCGAGATCGTCGTGGTGCTCGCGTGATGGCCTTCGTCCGTTTAGAATAGTGTAGCTAGTTAGGGGCCACCGAAGAAGAAAGAAGACGCGAATAGTGCAGAGATGCTGGAGGTGGTCAGTTACTATGCTAGAGTAAGATAGTGGAGCAAGAGAAGCCAAACCTATCCGGGGTCGCACGGTCGCCCAGAGGAGGTCGACTCGCCGGCGCTTGCCATCGCGCCGAGCTCCCTCCGTCCCTCCCTCCGCCGCGGCGCGAGATTGCGGCGCGCAGCGCAGCGCAGCGCACCGACTGCCGCGGGCTCCGCTGGGCGATTGCAGCCGAGTCCGTTTCTCGTCTAGCTGCCGCCGCGGCGACCGCTGCCTTGCCTTCCTCCCGGACGCTTGTGGTAAGTTGGAGCCCCGGGCGGCATTGCTAGCCAGGACCCTAACGGTTTAGGCAGGGGGGTGGGGTGGGGAGCGGGGACAGATCCCGGATGGCTGCAGTTTGCAAGACCGCACTGACCCGGGCGGGAGAGTGGAAGGGACTCTGAACGCGCAGATCGCCGAGGAACTGGGGTCTTGGGGAGGAAAGAGGAGCTTGCGTTCCACGGGAGGGGCACCTGAGTCTCGAAGGAGGTTGGGAAGGGGGGACTCGAAATGGGAAGGCGCCGGGCAGAGGCGCAGGCCTCCTGAACGCGGCGCCCGGGAAGCCGAGGGAGTAACGGAAGGCGGGCGTGGGGTCTCAAGAAGTGAGGTGAGAGGGAGAAGAGAGGGAGACAGAATGTGGGTGTCTCTGGGTAAAGGCTTGGGCTGCAGAAGGTGCAACTGAATTGCGGGTATAGACGACTACGTCTTTAAGAAATCTGATATCGGGCAAGTGGGAGGGGGCTCAAGGCTTGGGACAGTGGGAGCAGAGGGGAGGCGAAGGATCCGCTATTAAGTTCACATCGAAAACCGACCCTAATTTTCGGAGAGTCTCAGTGAACACCGGTAACTCAGGGGAGATAAAACACTGCGGATCTGTGTCTTGGTCTAACAGCTGTTGGCTGAATTTGAACAGCGTTGCTGATGATCACGTAAGTTTAAGAGGAGAGTATAAGGGCATACAGCGAGCCTTTTTTATTAGCTTACCTAAGTCACTTGGTGACAGTTTTATATTTTGAAAAGGATTGCCGAGAAGTCTCCAGCGCTCCCTCGTATTCCTGTTCCTTTACTCAATTTAACCTGACAAGCAATCTTAACAGCGTACCTTGGAATTGCTAAACATGAGAACAGGTTGCGATTCCTGATGCCACATAAAGTTCGTCACTGCAAAACGTGTCTGTGTGTCTGTTTCTTTAGTGCGCCGTGCCCTTTGCTTTTTGCTTCCTGTTGGGTAATATGCGACCTGAGGTGACGAACGTTTTGTATTGTGTCTGAGACACCTTTTAAGCGACAGCGCTCCTCCACTCAAATTCAGTGGGAGACATTTGGTACTTAGAGAATATCTGATTTGGTCAAGAATCACTGCCAGTAACACTGCTTCTTCATTAATATTTACCATCACAAGTCCCATCCAAGGAAGCCTCTGATTGCTGAGCCGCTAAGTGCACATACCCCTCACCACATACCTTTTCGGCAGGCTAACTGAGGGAACCTCGCTCTAGAGGGAAATAGCATTGAGCTAAAATGATTGGGGTTGGGGGAGATGCTGCGCAGTAAGAAACCTCTGAGTTCCCCAGTTTGCAGATATTTGTGACCTCACACACACAGTGGTGCAAAGGACATCTCTGTTCTGGAGTTAAGAAGTTTATCTACATAGCAGCCATTCTGACAATCAAAATATGAACACAGTAGAAACCGAGTGTTTCTGTAGTTGACTATGTATGTGTAGACATAATGAAAAAGGCCAATTGACATGCCCCACAGAAAAAATGATTTCTACCATGACCATTGCCATTTCTTTTGCAGTATTTAAGTCACACTGAATACCATCTTTCCAGAAAAGTATAATTTCTTTGCACCATGATACTTTGATCTTTAAGAGCCATCTACCTCACCCCCATGGGTGGGGGGAATTACATAATCTTTCTATATTTGGGGGAGGTAGGTTATAGAATATTTAACTATACTTCTCATTCCCTAAATATGTTCTTCTGGTCTTCCTGGAAGGAAATAAAATATTTATTTGTTTCGTCCGCACTATTTTTTTTCCTAATAGCTTTTATCATCTACAGCAACAAGCCCAACGCAAGTCCTGAGATTCGGAAGGTGGATAAGGCTTGTGATTGCAATGTCAAGGTAGGATCTGGGGTGCTTAAGCCAACACTGACAGTGCTTTTCTATCTGCATAATCTAGAGAAGGTTATTAACCTTTTCTGTGCTTTCTTGAGAGGTCTATATCTAGAGTTGTCATGGATGACGGTGATGACTTTTTCAGATAATAACATGACAGGCTTTGGTGCAGTATGAATTCATGGGAAGAGAGGTGAGAACTGACATTTTTGCAACCCTACTGGATGCTAGGCATGGAGCCAAGAGCATTACATATATACATTATTTCACATGGTCTTCACAGCCAGCCTCTGAAGAGGAAGCTATTCCTATATTATTGGTTCCATTGGATTTTTCCCTTTTATTTCTCAAGGTATTCTTGTAGATTAATTTAAGGCAATGGTGTAAGAAATCTTTCTTTGTGCTTTCAAAGCTACATGAGAAGTATATGTTTATTTCTTTAGCAATAAAAGTAAAATCTAAAAAAATTAACATCTCTGATATAATGTTGGGCAAATCCATTAAGGGCTTAGGCAACATGGGCATCTCACCCACAGAGGTTTACAGATGGTAGATTTCTTCTCTGGAAAATGAATTTTAAAATCATATTAGATTTGTAGGATTATCACTACCGTTCAGTACTTAATTATGTAGGAGTATTTCTGCACTTACTGGTAAATAAATAAACCTAAATAATAACCTGAAGTCTGCATCAAACCCCAATTATTTTACTGTTCCACTTACATCCTTCAGGTAAACATTATTACTCTCCAACTAAAGGAAACACACAAATTAAAACAAAATTTGAGGAAAAGATTACCAGTAACCAATATTAAGTATCCTCAGCTACTCTTATTAAATTGTTCAAGGCCTGAGATTGAAGAAGGTGACTGTTGCTAAGTTATAATGGCTCCAGAAGCTCCAGACTATTTGGCTGGTATCACTAAAGAATCTTTCAGCACCTTCCCTTTAGAGCAGTGGAATACCTCACAAAATGAGAATGTATCGTACTTGTATTGAGATTATTTTAGTAGAGCATCTGGTAAAGCTTCGTGATTTAACATAAGAAATAATAAATTATGTCCCACTAATGGATGGATAGCCATGAGCAAACTAAGAAAACTTGACCATAGTTGGGGTTAATAACATATTATTTAAATATAACATATATTAATGTTATATAATAATATAATAGTATATTAACCCCATGTGATGTGAAACACATGGATATTAAGCATTTAAAAAATTTTAAATTATTGCACAAAGCGATGTTTTTATTATTATTAATTTGTCACTGTTCCAAGATACCTATGTTATTTAATCTAAAACTTGTATACTATTTAATCTTAGAAACCACCAATCACCAGATTAATGAGTGTTCCATCAGTGGATCACTCTATCTCTGCCTTTCTTCAAACCATTTTACAGCTTCCTCATATACTGAGAACATTGCTGCAAAACAGCCTAGTAATCACCATTTTAGACAAATAACATTGAAACCAACCAAGAAGTTAAGCTGCACCATCATTTAGCCAGTTGCCAGCGCATTTTATACTCTTGCTCACATGCAGCAACTCTTTGGCAGTCACTTCTGAAATTTTACTGCACAAATGATATAGTGAAAGCAGGATTTCAAATAAGATACACATGAGCTGGAGTCTTAATTATGTTTTGTCTCCCTGTACCCAACATCTCTACTTCACCCTATTTATCCCTTCCTCCCTTCAGCTGTGGTTAAGACTGTGCCACCTGCTGTTTACTAAGATACTTGCTTATTACAACATTGTACATGTAGTTGGCATTTGATAAAGTTAATCTTGTTAATATGGCTAACCTTATTCGTAGATGACCACTTACATAGTCTAATTTGAAAAGCACTAGAAAAGTCTTTTGACTCCCAAACTAGTAGCCTTCATGCTATTCCACAGCACTTAAAATTCTACATTCAGAAATTTCCTTCTTTAATCTTAGTCATTGTCTCCTTTAAATACAAATATCCACTTAGAGGGGTAACCTGTTATCATTACCTATTAATAACTAAGCATAAATTTATTGACGGCTATCAGAAAGACTTTAGAACTGCACTGTCCCATACAACAGCCACCAGCCACATGTGGCTATTTAAATTTAAATTAATTGAAATTAAATAAAATTGTAAATTCAGTCCCTTAGTCTCACAGACCACATTTCAGCCACATGTGGCTAGTGACTACCTATTGGACAGTCAGATATAGACCATATCCATCACTGCAGAAAATTTTTTTTTGTCAGCAATGTACTAGAAAGTAGGGACCCTCACATTTTTCACAGAACACTTCCTCTACCTCCTTGCTTTAAGCAAAACCTGGATTTTTCCTACTTGGATTTCTCCTACAGAAGTTTTCCAACTTCCTGACAAATGAAGATGAATTAATCCTTAACCTCTACCTCTCCCCACTTCATTAATCTTATTACTCCTCCACATGTAAGGGCTTAAAATTATGGTTGAAACTCTCCGAGTTCCATTTTTTTTAACTTCCAAAACACTAGGACATGTCTCTTCTACTCTTATTTTAAACAATCCTTTATTGAAACATACACCATTCCAACATTTCTTTCTTGTCTCTGCTGTCTACACCTTCATGGAAATTTTTGGCACCTGGCTCTTTCCTACTGTTCATTTTTAATCTTTCCGTTCTCTGGAGACTTCAGTATCTATGAATATTGCCAGATAACAGTCTAGTCTCATAATTCCTTGACCTCACATTTTCCATTGTCCTCAGCTTCAGGCCCATGGCCACACCTTAAATGCATCAATTTCTAAAATTTTAAGTTCAGAAATACTACCCTCGGATGATGACATTCAGTCCCCACCCCACGCCCACTTTTTCTTCCCTTGTATCTGCTCTTCAACCTCATCAAGTCTTCCTGGGCCCTTCTAAAAGTTCTTAGTTATAATGCCCTCTCTTGGCTTCACTTCATTTTCTTCCTAGTCTGACCCTTATGTCAGTCATGTCTGTGTTTCTTATCATCACCCAATACTTACCCCTCATTGCCCTTTTAGTGTTTCTACCTTTTACCTCCACTATTTTGAGTTAATCTCGCCTATTTTCTACTCTGATTGTGAGCATTAATGGAAAAAACTAAGAAAACTACACATTTACAGTTATTAAAATAACCAAGCTGGGCTTCCCTGGTGGCGCAGTGGTTGAGAGTCCGCCTGCCGATGCAGAGGACACGGGTTTGTGCCCCGGTCCGGGAAGATCCTACATGCTGCGGAGCGGCTGGGCCCGTGAGCCACGGCCGCTGAGCCTGCGCGTCCGGAGCCTGTGCTCCGCAACGGGAGAGGCCACAACAGTGAGAGGCCTGCGTACCGCAAAAAATAATAATAATAATAATAAATAACCAAGCTTTCCTCTGACTCATTTTTCTATTAAATGTTCCTATGAGCCTGTTCCCCATCGTATCTCCAACCATACTCCTCTATCAGAGTTTCTTTTGGCACAGGGGAAAATGTTGAGGTAGTCAGCAATGACCATTTCATCTGTCCTAAATTTTTAAACATGTTTCTTATTATTCGAGTCTAAGTGACTTTAAGAGCAAGGTATCCTCTGGTGGACAGCAAAGGGGATAGATTTCTGATAAAAG
The DNA here is from genome assembly GCF_963455315.2 of Globicephala melas. Taxonomy (NCBI): domain Eukaryota; kingdom Metazoa; phylum Chordata; class Mammalia; order Artiodactyla; family Delphinidae; genus Globicephala; species Globicephala melas. The sequence continues at coordinate 31,244,833 of NC_083335.1, read as the reverse complement.
GGGTGACCAATAGAGAAAGCAGAGCATATAGAGTTAGTCCAAGGTGCCTTGGAGACAGCCTGAACTGCTGTACAAGGTGATCAGCCAAGTGTAGGAGGAATGAAGGTGAGTAGTGAGTGTGACTGTCCAAAGAAAATGAAGCAGCTTGAGATTGGGAGTGAGGAAGGAAGGATGAACATTCAGAGTTACCAGCATTATTGGCAGGATATGAAGGTAGACTCAATATAAAATTATTAAAAATTAAAATTAAACACCATTGAAACCAAAGACAATGTCAACTAACCTCTAGAAAAGAATAGCAATGAACAAACTGACCAGGGCTCTCTTTATCATATGCGTGTGTGTGTGTGTGTGTGTGTAAAGTGACTGTTGTCTTTAAAATCATTAGTAAATGTCTATGAGTAAATGTCACAGTGTTCAAATCTTTTTATACGTGTATTTTAAACTCAGATCTCTCATTTTATCTCAGTAATCAAGATTGAATACTTTCAGGTATGGCTTCATGTAATCAGGGTAGGAAGACTTGCCCAAGTTAGCAAGTAATTAGTCTTCAAAAAAGAGGTATAAAATATGATAATATTAGCTGTTAATTATTGAAAGTTACTATGTACTACACATTTCTAAGAGATTTGCATGTATTACTCATATAAGCCTCACAACTTCCCCATGAGAAGGTACTACTAATATCCGCACTTTGCAGGTGGGGAAACTGAGGCACCACAGAGGTTAAATAATCTGGTCAAACTAATTGACGAAAATCAAGCGTGAAACCAGGCAGTTTTGATCCCAGAGACTATGGTATTAAGCAGTAAACTCTACTGCCTGTGTTTAGGAATTGATTAGTTTTTCTTTCATACTATAGTCACTAGTCTTTGGTAGAACAGATTTGCATGTGAACATGAGGATATTCTTGACAGTGTCCATTAATCATTAATGTGCTGCTTGGCAAGGTAAAGAAAGGCATGTAACATTTTGTCTGGAGATTCAGCTACTGATACAAAAGTAGAGCAAATGAGAAAGTACTGTTAATGCCAAGGGACACAAGGACAGGTAGCCTGAGTGAAGCTCAGTGGAGTTGCAGAGATCATTTAAAGAGTGAAATGAAATCAGGGACATAATGCTATTATATACAGAGGATGACTACAAAGGGTTAGGTATCACTATAGTGAGTTGGACATATAGGTGTATGTGGTTTGTCCTCTACGCAACATCACAGCAAAGGTCATTCGAATTTGGTCATTTATATAAAGTTGCCTACTTGGAATTGAAACAGGAAAATTGAACTCCTGGAGGTCAGAGACTGGAGTGATAAAAGGCTCATTAAAAATCATTTATCATATTTCAGAGATATTTGAAGGGTTTTATGATCCCATTTGCCATGTATTACCTTTTCACACTGGCATCAGGAGAAATAATTTGATAACTATGACTTAAAAAACAGGTATTATAAAAAAGTAATAGCTTTTTAGTTTAACAATCTGAGCCCAGGTAGAAAGACTGTACCAGAGTACAATATTTAAACTAAAGTTAATGCATGGTAGAAAGAGCATACTTACAAAAATTCTGTATGTTTAAAGGATTTTTTTTAAGTTTCTCCTTTTAAATTAACAACTTACATTTATTACTTCAATTTTAATGACACAAAAACTGTGATTCGTGATCCAACCATAATTTATTACTAGAAATAGTGGAGTCAGATTGGAGAAGTCCAGTACTGTGGTATGAGCTCCCCCTCCTAAATGTATTTAAATTCTACCTGGTCTTCAAGATTTAGCTCAAGCCCTTTCCTCTTGCATGAAGCTTTTGTTGACTAGCCCACTTATATGGCAAACCCCTTGCCCATAATAAGTAATCAGTTAATGTATCTTGATTGATACGTTGCCATGTATGATATCCATATCTGTATCTAGCTATGTGATCTCCTAGGAATGTATATTTCAATGGTTCAAGTAAAAGTGAAAGAAGATAAAGGAAGAACTAAAGTAGAATTTTTAGTACACCTGCACAATAGCATTTAAGAATTCAAGGCATCTAAAAGAATAACAGATTTCTCTGAAATGATTACAGGTAATCTCCCTGAACAAATTTTAGAGCAATTAATAAATTGTAAGTATTTTTAAACTAATTAGCTAAAGCTTAGCCCTATTATGTACAGCTTCATTTTTCATTTCACAGGGAAACATACCATGTTTTACATATATAAGTGTGTCATATCTGTATAACAGAGAGGCACCACATTCTATTGGCTACGTACCCATCTGGTGAAGATGTGCTCAATGTTTAGGAACATTTTCACATTCTGGCCATAGAATCCCCTCGTTATTTAGCCTTTAATTAGTAATCTCAAAGGTCTAGATTCATTTCATGGTATGGGTTGATGACTCAGAGTGAAGCAGAACTTTTTCTTTTTAAAATAATCCCCAAATGCCTTTGCAGCAAATAAATTTGCAAACAAGAGCTTTATTGCCTCACTTTTGTAATGTGACAGGAGTTCATAGGTTTACTATTAATGAATTGCTTTGATAAAATCATTAATCTGTTAGTTTTTTTCATCATAGATTAGAAAAACAGTTAAAATTAATTTAATGCTTTGTGGCTTGTTCTAGCAATTTTTCGGTTAATCACTGATTCCCAAACAATAATAGACCCATATCTTATATTATATAATGTCAATCTGAAAGAGATTCAGAGAGAAGTTGATGATGTTATTTTTGGTGGAAGTAAAGCAAGAAGGATCTGGTACCTCTCCAACAAATTTTTTTAAAAACCAAATTTTAAGAAAGTAGAAATGAACTGGTTTCTCTAGTCCTTTCATCATGCTTCCATACCTATTTTAAAAACTCACTATGCAAATGGAAAAGAACTTATGATGTATGGTAGAAGTATAAGCCTCCAAACTACTCATTGGTACAATGACTCTTTTCCCCCTTTGGAAGATATCTTTTTTTAAGATGGTTACTTCTTTTTTAAAAATTTTTATTGGGGTGAAATACACATAAGATAAAATTTACCATCTTAACCATTTTTCAGTGTAAAGTTCAAAAGTATGAAACACATTCACATTATTGTGCAGCCATGACCATCGTCTATTCCCATAACTCTTTTCATCTTGTAAAACAAACTCTATACCCATTAAACAATAACTTTCCATTCTCCCCTGCCGGCAGCCTCTGGAAACCACCATTATGCTTTCTCTCTGATACAATGACACTTGTTCTCCAAAGTCTTGAGTTAGCAAGTACATATTCTTTAGTTTGAAATTTCATTACCATCCTCTCATTGGGTAGTGGTCTACCTCAACTTTTCCTGTTTCTACTGCCAAACATCAGCCAATTATCTAAAGTTTGTGAGTAAATTTACAAAATTCACTATCCATGTTTATCTGCCAAATTAGTCAACTATAAGATGAAGGTGAGTCTAAAAGCCTGTAAGAATTGTGGATTTCAGTAAGTCTTTGTTGAGGGCCTACTATATGCCCAACACTCTGTTGGATGTTAGAGAAGTGATATACATATTACCCAATATATCCCTAAAGAAGCTAATAGTCCTATTATACCGAAAAGGCAATTCCATGTAATAATAAAGTTCTTCAATTTATGGTACAGGCTTCATTGATTTCTCTCTTTCCTACCCTCCCATTTAGGATGAATGAGGAAAAAATGGGTCAGTCACTTGCTCTACTTGAGCCTCAGTTTTTACAACTATAAAATGAGAGAGTTGAAGTAGGTGGTCTTTCTGTCAGCGTCCTTCAAACTAACCTCTTTGTTACAAACAAGAATACGGAAAACACTGAGGTTAAATAACTGACATCCTTAAGGTTATAAATCTAAAGACACAAATTATATGAATATATAAAACAGGGAAAAGAATATAGAGAAAACTCCCACAGATTTTACCACTGTGATGAAAATAGTCAGAGTTTAAAATTCAAAAACATTGAAAACCTTAGAAGATAATATATTGCTATAAAGTAATTTGGTATTATTTTTTACCTTAGATTAGTACCATTTTCAGAAGAGCAGACAAATTTGCATGTCCATAGTTGATATTCTGAGTGTCTTGATTCAGAGTGAAGCAATAGGATCAAATAAAAGTACACGTATTTCTGCAACATAATATAGAATACATTTATGGCAACACATATTGTTAGACATTTTTTAAAAGACCCCCTCCTCCCAAATTATTTTACTTTCACATGATAAGTGAAATAATGCTCATTCTTTCTGCCTTGGAGTCATTCTTGGATCACCTCTCTTCATCTTATTCTCAATTAAATCCATCGTTATAGCTTCTGAATAATTTTTGGAAAATGCTGCTCAGATATGTCCCTCTTTTTATTCCCATTGTGATTACAGCATTTCATGCTTAGTGCTTTAAATCTCACTTCATACAACTTCCCAATTCCATGTTTGAACTCTGCACACCCCCCACTCCCAGCACAATGGCACAGAATAATGCTGCCCAACTCCAGATGCCAAAGTAGCTGTCAACTGCCAAGGTAAAACAGACTACAAGGTGGGTCATGAAATAATGATCTCCAGGGAATGGGTGACATTGGGAAATGACTGCAAACAGTCTCATGGTTCATTCAGAGAAAGATGCACTGTCTTATTATGAAGGTGAGGGGTTAGAGGGGGAGGTGAAGGTATTATGCAGACTATACGCCAAGAAGCAATGGTTAAAATTCAAATGAGTTACAATTTTGTATATGTAGTGTAAGAAGACTACTGGCCATATAAAAAAGCATCTAGTTGACCCCCACGTACATAAGACTACTAGAATTTGAATTTTGAATTTGAAAGAAAATAGAAACTATTGTTTGCACCACTAAACACACTGGACTGCACTTTGTTGTTGTTATTTGGTTTTTAGATTTCACGGTCTCCTATGTGCCAAGCATGGTGTTTAAAGTTTTATATGCATCATCTCACTTTTTAATTTGAGTCTTATCTTTCCTATTGGATTATGAATTCACATAGGACAAAGGTTATATATTATTCATCACCCACCCCAACTACCCTCTGCATACATCATTACACATTGAGGGTTCGTTCAATATATATTTGCTGAATAATTAATATATAAAAGCACACGAGCACTGTGGGAAAAGATTTTTATGGTGCAAATTTAGAATTAAATAACCTGGGTTATAGTCTTTTGTGAGCCTCTATGTTATCACCTGTTAAGAAAGTAAATCAGACTCGATGGTTACTAAGGTCACTTCAAATGGTACAATCTTATGAAAATACTAACGGTTTTCTAGTTCTGAAAATCCACCACAAATAATAATGCTCAGGTAGCTGATTTTTATAGCCCAGAAAATAATGCTCATGACTAATTACATAAGAAACCCTTAAAAAAGCTAAAGCCATTCCTCATTTCAGGTCTTGACCTTGTTATTTTCCATTCATTCATTCCAGTGTCCTACATTTGAAATGATTTATGTTATTTAAAGATTACTGAATGAGGGGAAATATCTCTTATTTTTGTCTTTTATTACTTAAAATAAATTTAAGAGACCATTGGCTATCAATAACAAATTAAACATAACCATTTTTTGGTGGTTTAAAATAAACTGTGTGCAGCTACAAACCCTCCACAAGTGAAGTTATTTAATGACTTGATAGGATGGATAATACCCTGCTGTCTTTGCAGAAACCATTAAGTTATATATTATAGTTATTCTAATAGATCACAAACTAACTTCTTTAGGCTATAGAAATGTCACTAAAGAATAATTGTCATTGATTTACCTTTCTCAATAGGATCTCTAACAAGATTTCTATATCATCTTGAATGGTGAATCATAACATGACAGATATTTTACTTTTTGAGGGAGTTAAGGAAAATTTTAAAATATTTTTTTAAATTTTAAAATGTTTAATAGGTATACAAAGTTTAAAAAGAAGTAAAGGTCAAGTGGATCAAAATGCTTCAGAAAAAGTCTTTTCAACATGAAAGCAATGCAGAAATACAAACAATTCCAGTGATTCATATTGTCAACCTTTGAACATCAATAACTGTTTTACCCATAGTAAAGAAGAAAATTAGAGATATTTATGTTCCCTAGTTTAAAACTTTCCATTATCTTAACTCTTATAGCTATAAAAGTGTCAGGAAGAATAAATACACATCATATGCAGAAAACTCAAAATTTCTTGATAACACTACATATTTGCTAATATAGGTACATTTTTAAAGATTCAACTTAATATCTATGTTATATTCTCTTTTATCACTTTTTATATTTTCTCTGTCTTTTTAATTTTCTGTATTTGCTATTGTAGACTTTTTCAGCCTAAGAGCTACTCTTTTATTCTCCTTTCCCTCTTTTTTCTCTCTCATTATTTCTCTTATTTTCTAACACAGGCAATATATACAGCAGAAGTGTTTAATAATACAGTCACTGAACATTCTTATTATTAATATATCTACTTCTCATACCATAATGAAATTTACATTTGTAGACATGTAGAGTTTTCACATATCTTTCTCATGTATTTTCTCATTTGATTTTAAACATAACTGGGAGTTAGGGCCAGTTTTATTACATCGATTACACAAATGAGAAAACTAGGGGTAAGAAAGGTTAAATTACTAATCCAAGGTACAGAGTTAGTTGTATAGCCAGGATTCAAATAAATCCATGCTTTCTCATTCAAAATTTTAGTCTATTTCCAGTACACCCCCTTCCCCTCATGCCATGGACATTTAGTTCCAGAGGACTTTAGGTGTTCACAAATAAGTGGCGTAAATATGAGAGAGAGAGAAGTCATATTACTCTGGGATGATTAAAGAACATCTGACAAATGTTTACTTTTCTACAGAGGAGCAGACGTTCATTTGTATATGGCCAAGGTTTAAATAAATATAGGCTGATTGATGAGTAACATGACTTTGATGAAAACCTGAAAAAACAAATCACTTTCTGCAGAATAAATTGTAAGGCTAGCTGTCCAGTTGTACTTTAGGCAAGGAATGTTTCTTGAAAGTCAATCAAGTCCTCTTTGATTTCCCCTTCCAATATTTCAATACAGTGTTTCAACTTATGTCTTTTTCCTTACTTTTAGAACCACTAGCCCTACCCCTGTTCAAATTTCCTGTGATATCCAGAGCCCTAATAACAGAGAATACTTTGTATGTTCAAAATAGAATTAAATACAAGTATTGGAAAAGACTTTTTTTCAGAAGAAAATTCTGATTAGTATAAAGTGGTCCTATTAGTTCTCATTAAAAAATTGATAGAATATTGAATTGTTTTACCCCAAAGTCAGCTTTCAGTGGAGAATTTTTCATGGGAGTTCATTAATACCTTGCTGAATATCAGTGTTGTCAATGCTCCAGTTTATGATTGAGCTTCCTAATTAGACATTATCTTATTCCTTTAATATCTTAGAGTTAATTGAATACATAAGCTATTACTTTATACAGGGCTTTAAAAGAAAAAGAAATTGGTGGACAGATATTCATCTGGAGGCCTTTAATTGCATTTTATATAATCTTTTTCCCCTGTATCAAAATCTATCCTTTATGAGGAGTATTCGGTTTACTCTACTTGTATTTAGAACTCTTGAGTCTTTGAAGGTGACCCCAGATGGTAGGAAGGAGAAAAGGCAGGGTCATTTATGGCTTGTTCATGATTTCTCCTTGTGTTCTATTTTGATCTCTAATTACATCCCCCTGAAAAATACCTAATTCCTGTGCTACCATCTTTAATGAATCTAAAGTTATATCATTTGTTTTGGTACACAATAATTTCAAAAGATTTATTCACTTTTGTCCTCAGCCAGGTTTCAACCTGTGGCACTGAAGCCTACTCTAGATCTAGCTGAGTAGCCATGTAGATTTTTATCATCATCACTAAAGAAATATTTTTTGAAGCTTAATTATGCCTGACATTGTAAAAACGTGGCAGAGAATATAACATTTATTTTTAGAGGCACAGAATTGTCAAGCCAGTATTTAATGAACATTTCTTCTGTGGTATGGTTACTACCATGGAAGGACTTACATCTTATTTGATAAAATATATAGACATGCAACAAAAATTGGGACATTATATAATACTAAATGAAATACTAAATTATGTGCCATACACAAATGAAGAGAGAGAAACAATTAAGGGAATTTTATTGTAAGAGATAGGAACTGAACTGGAGCCCAAGGATAACCAGGTTTTGAACTGACACAGAGGAAGGGAAACCTTCCAAGGGCGGTGGGACGTTCATGTTTCACAGTGTGAGAAAAAGTAAATTAGGGACTAGTTACTGATTTAAGTATATTTAAGATAGTGGTGAGACATGCACCATCAGATGTTCTTTGGATAGCTGAAAATATAATATTTGATCTCTGGAGACAGGTCAAGCCTGGAGGTAAAAGAATTTAGAGCAATTCATACTAGTCTAGTTTAGCTGAATTTCAAAACTTTCCAAGGGAGAGAAGGTTGTAAAGAAAGAAGAACAAAGATCCAAACTTTAAGCATTGATTATTCAAAGCTTTGGGGAATATCTAAGGATCATATTTATCACAGAATCTTCAAAATGAAACTCCCAGCTTTTTTCCCAACTTTATTCATTACTACATTCAGTGATTGTTAAGGTTCTGCTCTGTGCAAGACATTTGACAGTACTCCAGGGCCTCCCAGAAGAGGAAAGAATACTTAGTTCTTATCTCCAGTAGTTTGGAGTCTAGTTAGAGCTCTAGTATATAAACTCTACATAAAGGATTTGGCAGAAAAAGGCCACTGTTAAACTTAGACAAATTTCAAGGAGTAGCGTAGATAAAAAGAGATTGTATGGGATTAAAATTCTGATCTGAAAACTTCTTTGCCCCAAAGCCTAAAGAAGGAATATGAATTTGGATAAACTTTCTCAGGTGACTTTTTCACTATAACCTAAACATATAATGACCAAATCTCTTTTTTACTGACTCAAATTTTCAGATGGATTAAAAAAAAAAACTCTCCATGAGTCTGGAGTCATTCATGCCCAGTCTTTTTACTCTTAACTTACTTAATGAATCAGCAAACATGAGTTCAGCACCTCTTATGTGTCCAGAAATGGGTTAGGTTAGTTGAACAATGTAAGATTCTTACACAGAGGAGTAATGTGGATTATTTGTTATTAGCAAGCCCATAGATATCTGAATTACACGTTGGCTTATACTGCAAGTAAGTAAATAATGAGCTGTAGTTTAAAATCTCAGATAAAATCAACTGTCTGAATATCAAGTGACTGTTAGTTCTCGATACCAAAAGAGTTTTTATTAGATTATTTATGGAGTTGGATAATTTTAAGAATATTAGCAAAGTACTTTATAATTCCTAAATGCATGGATGAAATTATAAAAGCAACAGCACGTTAAGTACTAAGCATTTTAATAAAGCAATAGAACAAAAGTGTACTGAAAGAATTTGTAACAGACTTAATATTGCTTGTGTTTTAAAGATGAATAAACTAAGGCCTTAGAGAGGGTTCCTGACTTGTTCCAGGTCACACAGCTAATTACTGGCAAAGCTTACAAAGAGAACCCAAATTTCCTAAATCTGAAATCAGGTTCTTCTTTACCATGGCCCACTGCTTCTTGAAGGTTATGTGGCATATTAAATGAAAGCCTTTAAAAATTTGACTACAGCATACTGTCCTTGAGAAGCATGTCATGCTTAATAAATTCAGAATGAACAGAAAGTACATTTACATTCTTGGCTTCAGTAATTAGAAAGTTAGTACAAGTATGCGAATACTTTCAAGATTATGACTTCTATTCTTACCGACATATAGGTAAAAGATATGTGTGTGAGATATGATATACATTACATGTATATAGTCACAATGAGAGAAAGAAACATGTAAAATACAAATAAGAGTATTTTTTGAGATTTAAATTAGATGACTGAGCAGTTGACAGGCCACGTGCACTTATTTATCTTAGGCTTTATTTCTTAATTTGTTGGCGAAACTGAAGTCTGAAACAGCTCAAGGCTGGATGCTTCCATTCTATAAATTACATCTTTTAAAATGTACAAATGCAAGCATGAGTCACTAGCTACAGAATTCCAGCTTTAATCCATTATGTCATTTTTATAAGAAAACAAACCAGTGACCTTCATGTGGTTTTAAAGACAATGAATCTGTGAACAACAGAGTAGGTGAAAGATGAAATCATAATATAAACAATCATGAGTTCAATGGCATAATGTAAAAGGTAAAAAAATGAAGTACATTTTAGAGAATGAAGTCTGTTTGCTTCTGTGATTCTTCTTCCATTATTCACTTGCATGTATGCTTTGCATATGTTGGATTGATTTGAAACCGAATTGAAACATTCACATATCTTGTAAGCAAATTTTAAATAGTTAACTTTCATTTAGATGTGCACTAGAGGAAATGGTAACCAGAAGGAAAGTGGATAGCTCAAAAAATCCTCAATGTGTGTTTTGATCAGTGGTATCAATTTTCTATTCATCCAACTTTTTTTTTTTTTTTTTTTTGTGGTACGCGGGCCTCTCACTGTTGTGGCCTCCCCTGTTGCGGAGCACAGGCTCCGGACGCACAGGCTCAGGGCCATGGCTCACAGGCCCAGCCGCTCCGCGGCATATGGGATCTTCCCGGACCAGGGCACGAACCCGCATCCCCTGCGTCGGCAGGCGGACTCTCAACCACCGCTCCACCAGGGAAGCCCTCATCCAACTTTTTATCAGAACTTTTAAACTATAGTATTACTGAAATTATTTATATTTACCATTCCATATAGTAAATATAGAACAGAATCTTTGAGGTAAGAAGTAGTTCAGGCAAGAAATCATGGGAACCTCCGGTAAAAACAGGAGAGGAAGGGAAAGGAATTAACAAGTATTGAGCCCCCATCATATCCTAGTCAGTGCATTTGGCAAAGTACATATATTACCTTAAGTAATTTTCACAGCCACCATAATAAATAGGAAATGCAGACATAGGGAGGTTAAGTCACATACCCAAACACATAGCTAATCTGGGGTAGAGCCTGGAGCCTAAACCTAAGTCTGTCTGACCACAAAGGTTGTGTATACTTTTACCATGGCACCTTAACAGCCTTACATTTTAAAAATATCCCAAATACTCATGGAAAAAAATATGCTCTCGGGATAACAATTACTTAGTCACTGAGAATGTTCTCAAAGAACTAAATGGAAGACAAATTAAGAGACATTAGTCATATATCAACTTCTACAAATCAAGAATGTGTGTATTTTCAAAGATCTCAGTTCATTTTTAAAGGTGAGAGAATAATCATTTACTAATAGAAATAAAGATGGAAAAAGTGTGCAAAATGTTATCTAATAATAGTAATTGGCAATGAAATAGGAAAATGGAAGAAATTAATCATAATGTTTTTTAAAAAAGACAGACACAAATTATTTAATCATAGATTTTTGTGATTAAGAGCATTTAGAGTAGGTAAAGGTTAAAAAAAAATTAACTTAAAGCTTTGGAAGATGGTGTTTATTAATGAAGATTATTGTTATATTTGGAGTGATTAATATTGTTATCTATATACTCTTTAACATAGAGTAAGCAAGTGTTCTAAGGGTAGTTTGGGGAATAGTTTTAAAGAGCACTTTAAATAGGTTTTAGGATCTAAGCTTTTTCATCTTAAAAATGAGGATAATAATTTGTTCCTTGAGGGATTGACCCTAGGATATATAATGTATAATGTATATGAAGAACCTAGCACATAATAAACTTTCAGTAAACAGTAGAAGAAAAAAGACCAGACAGTTTCACCTTAAGTTCCCCAAAATCATATTTACTAGGAAAAAAGGCAGTCATAATAACATAAGAAACATTTTGACTACATATATCATGAAATTCCATTCTGCCTTTGTATCTTAATAGCATAGTACTAGTTGATTCTAGTTGAATCTAATTTCATATTAATAGTCAATTTAATTTCATATAGTCATATATTTTCATAATTAACAAACTCAAATCTAAACATGGCACCTGCATTTTAAGTGCAAATCATATTAATGTCAAATTGTAAAGCTCCACTTTATGTCTTTCTATAACTTTAAAATGTTTTCTTCTGGTATATAACTTCAGTTTGATAAAATATTTTGTATTGCATATTTTCTATAATTTTTACAATGAAGCTTCTCACTTCAAGTTGAGTAAATATTATGACTAGATGTTTTTTAATAAAAATAAAGCATACCAAATAAATCCATCTGCTATATAAAAATATTTTAAGAATCAGTTTCCAAATACTATGCAGAGCTAAACCCTATAGAGTATTCAGAATCTATCACTAATTTCTAACTCAATTCTGAACTCAATAGCTTAAAAATATTTTTTAATTAAAATCACCAGTTGTATATATGCTGGTACAGTTTAAACAAAAAGAAACCTGAGAGGAAGATACAAGCTTGCATAACAAGGTACAGAGCCCCCCAAAATAACCTTTAATGAATATCACCGTGACTAGAGAAGTTAAAATGAAGAATCAAACACAATTTTTGCCCATAATAAAGAATCTAGAGTTTCTTCTACTTGGCCATTTATTGAATGCTTAGACTTGACACTTTCCTCACCAGGGAAGTTACTGGTATGCATAGTTTGGTATTAAGATCAAAGAGTCGTCTCAAAGAGAAAAGTTCATATCATTGTCATTATATAAGTATAAACACTAAGTATTTGCTGATGCAAGAAAAAGGCTGGATAAAAATTGACCTTTGAATGTATCTTATTCAATTGAAAAAAAGACTGTAATGTTTTAGTCATCTTGACATATTTGTCATTGTTTTAGTTTTTCTTTTTAATGTCCTGACCCAGCTTCCACATTACTACAAAATGATACTTTTTGTTTATACATGCAGAGCTTCAGATATTAGAATTATTATTTTTTAATTAAAACCTGGCCTTTCATGATTTTTAGATGTATTGATATAAATGTTTACACTGTTGTTATGTGAAATTAATGTATTCCCCAATAGATTTTTAAATAATACAATCAGTCTATCTTTCAAAGTTATTTTAAGATCTGATTTTTCATTTGAAATGGATTTAACCCAAGATCTCTTTTTTAAGTTTATTGAGATATAATTCACATTCTATACAATTCACCCATTCTAAAGTATACAACTCGATGGTTTTTAGTATACTCAGAGTTGTACAACCATCACCACAATGTAGAACATTTTTATCCCCAAAAGCAACCCTATACACATTAGCGGTCACTCTCCACTCCCCTAGCCCCCCCTCCCTCTGACAGCTCTAGGCAACCAGAAATCCTTTCTGTCACTATAGATTTGCTTATTCTGAAAACTTGCAAACTTTTAACAGATGTACTTGCTGAGAATGTCAGAGAGGGGTTTTTTTGGTTTTTGTTTTTTTGCGGCACGCGGGCCTCTCACTGTTGTGGCCTCTCCCGTTGCGGAGCACAGGCTCCGGACGCGCAGGCTCAGCGGCCATGGCTCATGGGCCCAGCCGCTCCATGGCATGTGGGATCCTCCCGGACCGGGGCACGAACCCGTGTCCCCTGCATCGGCAGGCGGACTCTCAACCACTGCGCCACCAGGGAAGTCCAGAGAGGTTTTTTATATTGAGGAGTTGGCAAATAAAACAAAAGAAACTTTGTGGTTAGTGCCAGGCAATAAGGTCTTGACTTATCTGGCTAAATCCTTAATTGTTTCACATTTCCGAATGCAATAAAATTTTGCATCTAAACTTCTATTATCCTTATTTTTGTTACTCAATTCTACTTTAGCCCTGCACAATCAAAAAGGAGACATCCTCAAAGTACTACCATTCAAAAGCAATTAATTAGGAAAACCTAAATTTCAAATTCAGTAAACTTAAATTTCTAGTCCATTTCTTTCATTTTTTCCATTCTATCCAATCAGCACTTGCCAAACATGACTATCCTTTCCAGAAATGAGGCATTTACAACAGAAAACTTTTGTGTATATGCTATTTGCAGTTGAATGCCATAAGAAGCAGTTGATTCAAGCTTGCCATCTGTTTTTTCTAAATCTCTAATATGAAACATACTTCCTTAAAATTACACCTATTCAGAAGAGTTTTATGAAACAAAACTGCCTCTCTTCTGATTGGCTTTGCTTTATTCTTTTACAATAGTGGTGTAGCGTAACACATTAGTAGGAACTTTCAATTGGTATACATTTTAGCTGCCAACATCAAATTTTTTTTTAAAGTACATAGAACCTGAATATAAAAACTAGAACCTTCTACCCAAGATATCATATTGATATCTACTATTTAGTAGACTCCTCATTAAAACAATCTTATAATGTCTAATAAAATATATAAATTTTATTTAAATTTACATTTAAAATCCTATTTACATCCCCAAATACTTCTTTTAATCTTTTTTTTTAGTAAATATGCTCTATACACACTAGAAAATAACTGTTTTTATCTGCATTGTGCTAAATATGAGGATGTGATAGAAAATGCATCATTTTGTATTTGAAAGCTTTCTCCAGTGGTTTTGTCATTTGTAATTGCTCCTTTGGTTTGCCATGCTCTGTTGGACTTCAGATTCATTGCTCCAAGTGTCACCAATAGTCTATTCCATTGCTCTCTTTGACATGACACAGTAAGTTTAAAAGGCAGGATAGTGTTAGACAAAGATTGAGATATTAAAAAATCCATGGTAACTTGAAGAGAAAGGTAAGGAAAATTAAATTAATAAATCAACAGGATAAGGCAAGGGGATATGTTTGCTTTAAATAGTCTTTACATAGGACTCGGTGAGAGAAAAAAATGTTTTGAAAAAAAGGTAGAAGAAATAGAAAAGGAGAAGAGTGTACTGTATGGTTCAATTTATGAACTTCTAGCACTGGCAAAAATCATCTATAATGATAGAAATAAGAAAGTGGTTGCCTGGAGTTAGGGGGTGAGGGTGAGGGTGACTACAAAGGAGCAGGAGGACAGAAACATTCTATGTTCGCTGGCAATTACACAGGTGTGTATACCTTCATCAAAACTGATCAAACTATATTTTAAATATGTACACTTTATTATATGTAAATTATACTTCATTAAAGGTATACATATTTAATTTACATATAATAAAGTATTATTTACATATAATAAAAAGTATAAAAGATTTTTAAAATGTCAAAGTGGGCAGTAAAGGGTAACTTTTGGTTTGAATGTGGTCGTGTTTTGATCCTGAATGAAAGATGACCCTTCTCCATGTCTTTCCAAAGTACATTCAGCTCTTTTGTAATGTTAGCATTTACTCATCAACCCTGGATTGAGCTGGCACTTTAATAGCTTTTAGGCACATTAAGATAGGCATTTCTTTG
Organism: Globicephala melas; assembly: GCF_963455315.2. NCBI lineage: Eukaryota > Metazoa > Chordata > Mammalia > Artiodactyla > Delphinidae > Globicephala > Globicephala melas. The sequence goes on along the minus strand of NC_083335.1, from coordinate 31,229,523 downwards.
ATAGACATTCTACTCTAAATGCCTGCTTTTCCCCCATTATTTAAACTGAGGGGAAAAAAAGCAACGAACTCATCCATTAAATATTCACAGAGTTCTTAGGACTTTTAAAGTACAATTTTGAATTGAAAGTACTGTTTTATAATATCCTTTTTCAGGGTAGGCTAAAAGCAAAAGAACAATACTTTTGCAGGAAAAGCAGGATAAAATCTGTCTTGCACAATCACAAAATTGCCTTTATTGTCACTTTATAAATCAATTATAAATAGCTTCAGAGGTCATGGGATTGCACATATGAGATTCAAAAATATCCTATGCGCTATTTTTGTAGGAGGGAATTGTATGGTGTTTGGATTGCTATGTAGAATGAGGTTGTTTTTTTCTATGTAGAGTCACTAGCCTGCAAAGGAGAAAAATCTATAAAAGTCATGGGGGAATTTACAAAAATAGCTACTCAGTAAGATGGATAGAAACTTGAAATGACAGAACGTTGATAATAATATATATCTTAGGCTTATGTATAAATGAGAGAAAAAGACGGGAAAGGAGAGTGTATGATAGAGGCAAAACATTAATATAAAGAATGTCATGGTTGGGGCAAATCAAGTAAGGCTAAAGAGAGACAGAAATTGAGAAAAAATTTAATTTCCCCTAGGGTATTCCAGACTTCTTCAAAATTAATTAAAATTTTTAAATGTACACTGAAATGTTAGAAGCATCAGAAAATATATTTTCAGTTGATGATTTTGAAGAAATTGTTTTAACTGTCATATTGGGTTTTTTTAATGAAGGAACAGAAATGCTCCATTATAAGATATCTCAATCCTTCCCCAAGGGGTGGGGGTGGGAACCTGCAATAAATAAATCCTTCATGAATAAATGGCATAACCACAATCACAGCTCACATTGTTCTGACTGCAATAGTCACAGTTAACCACTAGGGGGCTGTAATTCCATTGGCAGCAGTTCTCTGACTACGAACGTTTCATTCCCTGCAAGGGTACTTGTACTGGTTGGTGAAATTAAGTGGGCGCTACAGCAGGCAGAACAGGTCATTACTGTGTATTAAAAGGTTTTATGCTTTACTGCATTGCTATGTATAATTGTTATTGTATAGACTAATAACTTGGCCACCAACTTCATCAAGCATGGAGTCTCATCATTGCTCCAAGTTGGCTATTAATTTTGTACCTCAGCTTCTTGAAACATACTAGGTAGAACCAGTTTTACATCCCTTTTCATGAAGAAATTGTTTTTATATACTATAAGTCCCCTACCATTTCATTAAAATAGAGGTTTAATGTGATCATGTGTTCTCACATATATATTTCAATAAATCTTTGTATTATTTGGAGCTGTAAAAGAGATAAGAAAATCCTGGTTCAACTTTTTTTTTATAACATTAAATGTATTTTCTGAAATTTAGATTAAAATAGCAAAGCTCTTATCCAACTTGTTTATTACTAATTTGAATTCAGAACTATTTTTTTTAATTTACTGTCATAAGGAATGAAAAATACAACAATTTGTTCTTATAGTCCATTGCATCTTGGATGATTAAAGGGGTAATTACATTAAATTATTTAAATTGTGGCCTTAAATTTTATCACATAAATATTGTATACTATGATTCAAACATGTTAACTTATATTGATGATTATGAGCTAATAAAATATTTTAATGTCTTCAAATAATATGATAATTAACATTTCATATGTATTTCTCATCACATGAGAACTGGTCTTTAAAGCACACCATTCTACTTACTTGGCTGAAGGAAAGAACTAGCTTTGTAGGGGAGAAAAATCTTTTCCTCTACCCTGTTGGGTTCTATTCTTGAGGACTGCAAATTAAACTGACAAATGAGAGATTAAAAGCAGTAAAAGGTTTATTTCACATGTATATGGGAGCAACAAAAGAAAACAGCTGGCTTGTTTAATGGTTCAAGTTAAAGGCATATATACCTAATTTAGCAGGGAGAAGGGAAGGGTAAGGAATGGCTTCTATGGGAAAAACAAGTAAGTTTCATTTGGAAAGACAGATGGGTTTTTAGGAGAACAGACAGGCGATAAGATTGTGGTAATGTTTGTCTATACAGGTATGAGTGGTCTTTACATCTTTAGAGCCATAAAACTCCCCTGGAGAAGGGGTTTATGGTAGCCTCATTTCCCAGAAGTTGCTGTTTTTAGTCAGATAAGGGAAGCTCCGAAGTGGCTTTTTTTCTGCATCTATTGAATCTCAAAATGTCTTCAACTTAAAATAATCTGTATACCAACTCTGTGGGGGCTCTAAGTGGGTTCCCACAGCTTTATATTTTAAGAAAATCTTTGTATTTAAAAGTTTGGGTCATGTTTTATGTGCTTTGGGAAACTTCTTATGCTTAAAACATGTTAAATATTAATGTTGTTATACCAAATTAATTTGTCCTACTGCAAAAATGTAGCTAGCTAATATTTGTTTTAATTTTGTTTCCACATCCCAAAACAAATACTGTCAATAGATACTTTTAAAATAATTGATACTGAAATGGTGATTTTTCAAATGCTATTTCCCCTTCCAGCTTCCAGTATCATTTTAATACCTATGGGTAAAATAGCATTTAACTACTCCTGGTCTGTAATTATTTTATGTGAAATTATGTTTTAACTTAATATTTGACTTAGAATTTTGCTGATTCATTTATAATACTTAGCTGATATTTAATTTCTTCTTGAACTGAAGGACTGACACTGATATACATCCTATACTAATGTTTGTTTGTTTTTTAATTCATTTTGTATAAATGAGACTGTCTTTATTCTGGTGCTAATGGATATCAGCCTCATTACTTTTCAGTTATGCCTTATACGTGAATAGTGTAAATAGTTACCTTACTTATAGAGTTCTTATTGCATTTTTCTAAATGTTTGCTTTTAGGGTTATCAGCCAATATCCATGAGCATCTGTAGGCCAATGATCACCGTCCTTCAAAAATAATTGTAAGTATACCCATAAACATGCCCGAGGACTCTTATTTGCAATAATATTCAACCATTATATTTAGGTGATTCCTATTATTTAGCTAATTTAGACCTACCTCTGACCTAGTAAAACATTTGCCATTAGTGACTTACCATATCTGAAGAAGAATATTATTTAACTGGTAAACGACATTTTAATGCCACCTTAGAAAAGATCTCAGTCTATCTTATTACCAAATAATGTGATCAACAGACACCTTTGCCAAAGTGTTAACCATCACCTGACTTTATATTAAATATATTTTTAAAAGATAGTCTAAGAACAATTAAGTTACAAAATATAAATGCTCCATTTTCTCCTTAAGAAACAAACTCTTATATCCAAGATTGGGGCATAGGAAATCCAGTTATTATTTTCCTATTATAAATTTTACAAAACAAACCTCTTGAAAATATTCCTGGTGGATCGACCTGAAAATCTCAGGAAGAATAAGAGGGAAAACTGAACTTTGTTTCTCAAAAGGGGATATCAAGTTATAAATGCTGAAAAACACTGCTCTAGAGAATGGACAACTCAGCATTCTATAGGCTTCCTGAGCATGATTATTTGACTGGGTAAAATATATTACAAGTTAGGTAAGGTGGGTCAACATATGGTCTCTTATTTTAAACTCCAAACTGCAGAGGGGATTCTCAATTAAATTTGAGTGTTCTCAGAGTCATATACATATATTTAATACCACAAAATGTTTTTAGAATGATAGTTTTGGGGGAAGAACTGATATGATCGTGGAGGTTAACTCACTTTGACAGTAAAATTTTAACAGACTCATTTAGTATAAAATTAATATATACTCAATATATAAATGAAATTAAGTAACACAAAAATAGAGAGTGGAACTCTATCAAAATTGGAAAGAGATTAGGGAAGGAATAGGGTTGGGAATGTCTGTTATATGCATTATTGATAATCAAAAAATAGAAGAAGAGAATGGTGATTTTACATCAAGACAGTTGCATTAAAATGACTGTATTAAAATGTACCAGTAGTTAGAATGGCGACCATTAAACTGTCTTGCTTTGTTATTTAATGAATCATCATTTACGATGATGACAAAGGTTTTACTTCCTTTGTTAAGTATGTATTGAAAAAGTTATTGAAAGCCAGCTTTCCAAAGAGAAAAAAATGAAATTTAAAAAGTGTAAAATGTAAAAATTGAAAGAGCCCCAGCAGCTCTCCTCAGAGTGCACAGGAAGTCACTCATTATAAGTTTGTGAAGATCCTAGCTTGCCTGCAAATATTTTCACTGTGTTGGAGAAATAGGTTAAGGTACACATGCAGGTAAGTTTACATTCTCAAGCTTCAAACTGTGCTCACACAAGGCCATCTCACATAAATCAATGGCCTCATAAGCCTTGCCTTAAGACCAAGTAAAGACCAAGGTAGTAAAGACCAATGTCAGCCTTAGTAGAATGTGACGTAAGTCAATTTTATTTTTAGTATCTCCCTTTCAGCACTATTCCATCCTTACCATATTGTCTCCATTATGATTGCTCCTTGCTCTTCTCCCAGGCTTGTGCACCCCTCTTTGTACACACACCCGCTGACATCTTGCTCTTATCCAGCTTTTAATTGGAGAAGATCTGATACACAAATTCATCCTAGGGTGGCAATACCTAATAAGTCCTATCCCATCCAGAGAGGCACGTTTTAACATTGAAAATGTGGCTCCAACAACTGAATTTCTTGATGGGCTGAAAGAGAAAATGTGCCCCAAATCTCATCACGTGGGTATGTAAGGTTGTTGCCTACTTCACTTCTCTGAAAGGCTGGCCTTGTCAGGGCATGTTAGTGACATGAAAAATATATGTACAACCTGCTTAATATAAAGGTTAGAGACTGGTTATTTATGGTAAATAATTTTGTTAATGTTAAATGTGTTAATTCTCACTGTATATAGAAGAGTACCAAGAGTTATGTTATAATGTATAATGTATATGTGTACATTCCAAGTCTTTAAAATGATATTTTCCAAGTCTTTAAAATGTTGGGTACCTGGTGATTTCTGTGGCTATTTTAGCTATATAAGATTCAATTGATCTTAAAAAATAAGTCAGTTGACCTGATTTGTCTCCAGCTGTCATTCGAATTTAGTAAGACCTTCCCTAAAGCCCTACTTATGCTACCTATGCTACTGTGAAATACGTATATCACAGTCAAGGTAATAATTTAGGTAATGTATTCAAAGTCTCCTATGAAAAATGATCAGTTGGACAACTGTGCTTCTCCTGAGCTGGATAAGGTTTGTAATATCAGTAAGTATCAAAAGTAAACATTATCTTTTTTCTGTAAAGCCATATTAGCATTTAAAGTTTCTTCTCAGAAAACACTAATGTAATGAAGAAATGGTGTACATACATTGATTCTACACTGTCATGGTAGGATTTATACTTGTCGCTCTCTTGACACATATATTAACAATTTAAGAATTTTATCTTCTATCTTTTAACCTTTTATTTATGTGGCCTTCTATTGCTAAGAATAAATACAAATTCACCTAGAATTTTTTTTCAGTATGAGTTCTTTGATATATAACTGAGTGTCTATTATTGCAGAGTTTTTTCTCTAGATAATTAAATTACTTTAGTTAAAACCTAAGTAGACTATAACAAAAATCAAGTATTACCTACATTGATAGACAATTCCATTATTTTCACTTTGCAGTGTATTGTACTTAGTTGCTTTATTCACAAATAGTTTAATTTCTTGGATTTGATAAAATAAGTGTATTTTATCACTCTTCAACTCTTCATTTGGTTAAAGTAAATAATACATAATTAAAACTCATGAAATATATACAGAATTGAGTGTTAAGTAACAGAATATAGTGTGTCCCGTGAAGAGTATATGTCTTTTATGTCACCTATAGGAACTAACATGGTACAATATCTCACACATAATATGTATTTAATAATATATTCAATAATTCATTCAATAATAACAAACTAATAATGGTAAAATAATGGCACTTCTAGAAGAGAGGTACTCAATCAGGCATGATTTTTAGCAAATGAATATATATACACATTCAAAGCATAGGAAAACCTCAGCCTTTGTAAGACAATTCCACATGCCTCACATTTTTTACCTTTATTAATATTCCAAAAATTTAAGTGGTCCTTTATAATAATCAATTAAACTGAAAAACATGGCATTAACTAAGTACTTAAAGAAATATTTATTGATTTTAATAATCTAATTGAGCCAATTGATAACTTGAAAAACCACGTACCATACACATTTTTCACTCTGAGTAGCCTGCACCAAAATCCACCAAGGCTGACAATAGTTTAGAGTGTACACATCCTAAGCTATTTCAACTGTTCAAAAGAAGTGAAAGTTACTTTATTTTGGAAAGGTAAGTAGCCCAGCAGTTTCAAAGGAGAGTTACATTTCCATCCATACTAGATAATAACAGTAAAATAATTTCACATGTATGTTTTCTGTTTTGGGATATATGCCTTTCAAAATATGCTTCCACTTTTAAAGTATACATTTTCAAAACATTTATATCTCCTTAAATATAAAATATGGGTATAACTTAAGTAACTGCAGTAAGCAAATTAATATATGTCATATAAGAGGATATCATGATCAAAGAGTTTATGACATAAACGTTGATTTTTTTACTTCACTCTTTTAAAATATGTATTAGTCTTAAGTTTAGTACATATTGCTCTAATTTAAATAATACCACATATTTTAAAAATAAAATACAGATACTTTAGTGGAGTGGAATTTTTATATGTTGTGTGAAATGAATATTTGTGTATTGAGTCATGTTTCTATTGCATTTTACTCTAATTGTTTTTTCTTTAACTCAAATTTTAAAATTACTTTACCTCCACCAAAATTATACATGTGATCCTGACAAGTAATACATTGCATAGGTTAGCTTGCCAACAATTGCTTTCTGAAATATTCCCTTTTTATAAATCTAGGTACGGTCATTCATTTAAATTTCTCAAAATTAAATATCTTTATTTGTATTTTTAGAGATACTAATAAGCTAGTACTAAACTAATAAAAAGAGAATAAGAAAACATGAAAATCAAATATTTATGGTATGTTCATTAAAATCTGTATATAATTAACTGCCATTCCACTGAGTATTCTCATTGACTTCATAGGGTTTTGATTACGAGAGAACAAACTTTCAATGTGTTGCAAGTTTCTTAGCATCATTGCTAATGGCACTATCACTTAGATAGCTAGATTAGGCAAGAAACGGTCAGCCATCCTTGAACATCTTCCTATCCCTTATGTCCCATAACCAAATTCATCACTAACTCCTGTCAGTTTTAGCTCCTAAATGTCTTCACTCCATTTCTACCATCATTATACCAGTTTGGCTTTCCATTATCTTTTGTCTGAGTACTGGAATAGGCTCCTAACTAATATGCACCCAATTATACATTTGCACTCCCAAATTCATTCTTCCAAATCTTATTTCTCTTAGAATAAATACCCATATATTTATCATGGTTTACAAGGGACCACCTGATCTGGCCCCTGTCAACCTCTTCAGCATCATATTTTACACTTTCCCCTCACCCTCCTCATGAATGCTTCAGCGGCATGGTCTACTTCCAGTTCCTTGAACTCACCATTCTCTCTCTTCTGCTGTGAAAACTTCCTTGCATTTCTCACCTCTCCTAACACATCGCCAGTTAACTTCTTTTAAACCTTCAAAACATAACCTAAAAGATATTTCTTCTGGGAACAGGGAAGCCCTCTTGCCTACCTACCTCCCAAGACTAAGTCAGTTTCCTCTGTTATATACCCTCATAGGTAACACTGTGTAACTTCCCACCATAGCACTTATCACAGTCCATAATTATACATTTATGTTTGTGATTAGGTGAGGATTGCTATGGCCTACACTAGATGTGAACTCCATGAGATCAGGGACTGTATTTGCTTTTGCTCAGTATTATATTCTTAGTGACTAGAAGAGTGCCCAACATATGATTCAGTAACTATTCATTGACTGACTAACTGAATGAACAAATTTAGGTATTATCTATTAAAAGTCATTTGTGTAACTTTTTGTGATGGTTAATCTGTGGTTGTTCAATTGCAGAAGATTTTTTCTACTCCTCCCCAGTGGTAGTTATAAATATTGCAGCCTGGTGAAAAATTAGACCCCTCAGTTACTAAGGCCTTAACATAGGGTTTCAAATGTCAGCTACCTACTAAGTTTGACAGCAGTAAAAGTATTGCCATGACTTTAAATGTAACATTAGCTATACAAGCAGCTGACACTTTTATAAATGCCTAATACCACATATGAATTGTTGAATAGTCCAACAGAGATATTGAATAAGTCTCTCTTGCCCTGTTCCATGCACTAAGAGCTTCATATTCACATAACCAAATTATATCACTGCTATGCATTATTAAATAAGTAAATTCAAATTTGTGGCAAATGAATTAAGCATAAGTTGTAAAGTATTAAGGATTACTGCTAATGGAGCTTACGTTTCACACTAAAAAAGAATGGGGGTGGGGGAGGGATGGACTGGGAGTTTGGGGTTAGTAGATACAAAATATTACATATAGAATGGATAAACAACAATGTCCTACTGTATAGCACAGGGAAACATATTCAATATCCTGGGATAAACCATAATGGAAAAGAATATGAAAAATAATGTGTATATGTGTATAACTGAGTCACTTTGCTGTACAGCAGAAATTAATGCAATATTGTAAATCAACTATACTTCAATAAAAAATTAATTTAAAAAGAATATATATATTGCATTTAATTATGAATAATAATTGATTATATGAATATATGGAATATATTTAATGAATATATATATTAATATAATTGAAATGTGATGTTACTAAATGAATACATTGCTAAGTGGTCTAATTCTTAGTTCATATTTCCTCCTGGCTAATGAAGCTTTCTCATTTCTACTTTAGTCTCATACTGTACTTTATTTTTATTCCACTGAATTTCACTTGCTATCTTGCAGTGGCCCAAGTTTGTCTTAAATTACATATATCTGCCATAACTCATACAGTTTAATATCCTAGTCATGTTTCCATTTTTTCATCTGTTAAAATATCGACAAACAATTTTAAGACAGCACAATGAGTGTTAGAGCAATGTTTCACAAAACTTACTGTGGATAGAATCATCTAGGGATCCTTTAAACCTGCAGATTCTGATTCATTAGGTCTGAGAAGGAGCCAGAGAGTCTGCGTTTCTAACAAGCTCCCAGGTGATGTTGATGCTGCTGGTGCTCGGCCTATATTTGGAGTAGTAAGGTAACAGCAGGAGTCAACAAACTTTTTATGAAAAGGGTCAGATAGTAAATATTTTTGATGTTGTGGACCATATGGTCTCTTGAAACTTTTCAGCTCTGCTGTTGTAGCATGAAGTCAGCTATAGACAACATACACATAAATGAGTATGGGTGGGGCTAGGTTCGAAGAAAACTTTATGAATACTGAAATTTGAATTTCATACTGTTTTCACTTAGTATGATATATTATTCATCTTTTTTTTTCCCAACCATATACAAATGTAAATGCCATTCTTAGCTCATAGGCCATACAAAAACAACCTGTAGTCTATCGACCACACTGCTAGTCCATAAAGTACCAATGGGTGACTTTGCCTGAGGCTGGAGGTGTGTGGTAAGACAGGTTCTGTAGAAAACATTACAGCTGCCTTGAAGAAGTAATGGTTTTCTGGACAGAGAAGAAGTAGGAAGTGAAAGAGAGAGCTATAGGCAAGCAACAGCATTAGTGGTTTCTAAACTGAAAGCATAGGAGTGTGACATAAGAACAACAAGCCTGCCTAGGTGGAGAAGGATCAAAGGAAATGGGAATTACTTATATGCATATCTAAATAATTTCCAGTTTTAATGAGTAGTGGTGTCAAGTGAGCAGAATGAGAAGTGGGGGATGCTATTAAGTTCCACATTTTAGAATTTCCAGAGAGTACTGGTACACTGGGAGGGAAAAAGAGAATAGAAATGATTAAGTAAACCAGGACAAAATGCATTTGAAAGGTCAGGACTCTCTGCAAGTGACTACAGACTGTTCTCAGTTGAAAGCTTTGGAGAAGCATTGATGTAAATGATCAGGGTTCACAAATTCATTGATGAATAGTGAAATGAGTATCACAAAGATAGGCAGAGCAAGGCAGGCAAGCCATTTGTCCACTGTTACAAAGCACACAGCAAAGTCAAAAGGGCACCTAAGAACTGACAACTGAAAATTAAAAAATGGTCTCAGGAGGCGGAGTCAAGATGGCAGTGTGGGAAGATGCAAAGTTAATGTCTCCCCACAACTAGGGTGCCTGCCGGCTGCTAGTGGGGAACTCTGATGCCCAAGGAGACAGGAGGAACCCCAAGTGAACTGGTGGCTTTTGGGATCTTGGTTCATGAGCCTGGGGTCAGGCCAAAATTCCTGCAGTGGGAGCTCCAAGTCTTAACCACTGGACTAACGGAGAACTTCAGACCCCAGGAAATATTCATTGGAGTGAGGTCTCATGGAGGTCCTCATCTCAGCACCAAGACCCAGCTCTACTCAATAGCCTACAAACTCCAGTATTTGAAGCCTCAGGCCAAACAACCAGTAAGACAGGAACACAATCCTACTCATAAAAAAAAAAAAAGAGAGAGATGGCAAAAAATATGTCACAGATGAAGGAGCAAGGTAAAAGCCTACAAGACCAAATAAATGAAGACAAAATAGGTAATCTACCTGAAAAAGAATTCAGAGTAATGATAGTAAAGATGATCCAGAATCTTGGAAATAAATGGAAGCACAGATTGAGAAAATACAAGAAATGTTTAACAAAGATCTAGAAGAAATAAAGAACAAACAGAGACGAACAACACAATAACTAAAATGAAAAATACACTAGAAGGAATCAACAACAGAATAACTGAGGCAGAAGAACGAATAAGTGAGCTGGAAGGCAAAATGGTGGAAATAACTACTGAGGAGCAGAATTAAGAAAAAAGGATGAAAAGAATTAAAGACAATCTCAGAGACCTCTGGGACAGTACTAAATGCACCAACATTCGAATTATAGGGGTCCCAGAAGAGGAAGAGAAAAAGAAAGGGTCTGAGAAAATATTTGAAGAGATTATAGTTGAAAACTTCCCTAACATGGGAAAGGAAATAGTCACCCAAGTCCAGGAAGCACAGAGAGTCCCATACAGGATAAATCCTAGAAAAAACACATCAAGACACATATTAATCAAACTAACAAAAATTAAATTCAAAGAAAAATATTAAAAGCAGCAAGGGGAAAACAAAAAATAACATACAAAGGAATCTCATAAGGTTATCAGCTGATTTTTCAGCAGAAAATCTGCAGGCCAGAAGGGAGTGGCAGAATATACATAAAGTGATGAAAGAGAAAAACCTACAACCAAGATTACTCTACCCAGCAAGGATCTCATTCAGATTCAATGGAGAAGTCAACAGCTTTTCAGAGAAGTAAAAGCTAAGAGAATTCAGCACCACCAAACCAGCTTTACAACAAATGCTAAAGAAACTTCTCTAAGCGGGAAACACAAGAAAAGAAAAAGACCCATAAAAACAAACTCAAAACAATTAAGAAAATGGTAATAGGAACATACATATCAATAATAACCTTGAATGTAAATGGATAAAATGCCCCAACCAAAAGACACAGACTGGCTGAATGGATACAAAACCAAGACTCATATTTATGCTGTCTACAAGAGAGCTACTTCAGACCTAGGGAAACATACAGACTGAAAGTGAAGGGATGGAAAAAGATATTCCATGCAAATGGAAGTCAAAAGAAAGCTGGAGTAGCAATACTCATATCAGTTGAAATAGACTTTAAAATAAAGACTGTTATAAGAGATAAGGAGAGACAGTACATAATGATCAAAGGATCAATCCAAGAAGAAGATATAACAGTTATAAATGTTTATGCATCCAACATAGGAGCACCTCAATACATAATGCAAATGTTAACAATCATGAAAGGAGAAATCAACAGTAACACAATAATAGTAGGGGACTTTAACACACCACTTAGACCAATGGACAGATCATCAAAATAGAAAATAAATAAGGAAACACAAGCTTTAAATGACACAAGAGACCAGACAGATCTAATTGATATTTATAGAACATTCCACCCAAAAGTGGCAGAATGCACTTTCTTCTCAAGTTCACACGGAACATTATCCAGGATAGATCACATCTTGGGTAACAAATCAAGCCTTGGAAAATTTAAGAAAATTGAAATCGTATCAAGCATCACTTCTGACCAAAACACTATGAGATTGGAAATCAATTACAGGAAAAAAAACTGTAAAAAAACACAAATATATGGAGGCTAAACAGTGCACTACTAAATAACCAAGAGATCATTGCAGAAATCAAAGAAGAAATTAAAAAATACATAGAAACAAATGACCATGAAACACGATGATCCAAAACCTATGGGATGCAGCAAAAGCAGTTCTAAGAGGAAAGTTTATAGCAATAAAATCTCACCTCAAGAGACAAGAAAAATCTCAATCTCAAATAATAAATCTAACCCTACATACTCAAAACAACTAGAGAAAGAAGAACAAAGAAATTCCAAAGTCAGTAAAAGGAAAGAAATCATAAAAATTAGAGCAGAAATAAATGAAATAGAAATGAAGAAAACAATAGCAAAGATAAATAAAACTAAAAGCTGGATCTTTGAGAAGATAAACAAAATTGATAAACCATTAGCCAGACTCATCAAGGAAAAAAGGGGGAGGACACAAAACAATAAAATTAGAAATGAAAAAGGAGAAATCACAACTGACACTGCAGAAATACAAAGGATTATAAGAGACTACTAAAAACAACTATATGCCAATAAAACGGACAACCACAAAGAAATGGATAAATTCTTGGAAAGGTACAATTTTCCAAGACTGAACCAGGAAGAATTAGGAAATATAAACAGACATATCACACATAATGAAATTGAAACCATAATTTAAAATCTTCTAACAAACAAAAGTCCGGGACCAGATGGCTTCACAGGCGAATTCTATCAAACATTTAGAGAAGAGCTAACATCGATACTTCTCAAACTCTTCCAAAAAACTGCAGAGGGAGAAACACTCCCAAATTCATTCTACGAAGCCACCATCACCCTGATACCAAAACCAGAAAAAGATACCACAAAAAAAGAAAATTATAGACCAATATCCCTGATGAACATAGATGTGAAAATCCTCAACAAAATAGTAGCAAACAGAATCCAACAGCACATTAAAAGGATCATACACCATGATCAAGTGGGATTTATCCCAGGGATGCAAGGATTCTTCAATATATGCAAATCAATCAATGTGATACACCACATTAACAAATTAAGGAATAAAAACCATATGATCAATATGCACCATGCATCTCAATAGATGCAGAAAAAGCTTTTGACAAAATTCAACACCATTTTATGATAAAAACTGTCCAGAATATGGGCATAGAGGGAACCTACCTCAACATAATAAAGGTCATATATGACAAATCCACAGCAAGCATCATACTCGATGGTGAAAAACTGAAAGCATTTCCACTAAGATCAGGAACAAGACAAGGATGTCCACTCTTGCCACTCTCATTCAACATAGTGTTGGATGTCCTGGCCATGGAAATCAGAGAAGAAAAAGAAATAAAAGAATACAAATTGGATAAGAAGAAGTAAAACTCTCACTGTTTGCTGATGACATGATACTATACATAGAGAATCCTAAAGATGCCACCAGAAAACTACTAGAATTAATCAGTTAATTTGGTAAGGCTGCAGATACAAAATTAACGCACAGAAATCTCTGGCATTCCTATACACCAACAACAAAAAATCAGAAAGAGAAATTAAGGAAACACTCCCATTTACCATTGCAACAAAAAGAATAAAATACCTAGGAATAAACCTGCCTAAGGAGGTGAAAGACCTGTACTCAGAAAACTATAAAACACTGATGAAAGAAATCAAAGATGACATAAACAGATGGAGAAATATACCATGTTCTTGGATTGGAAGAATCAATACTGTGAAAATGACTATACTACCTAAAGCAATCTACAGATTCAGTGCAATCCCCATCAAACTACCAATGGCACTCTTCACAAAATTAGAACAAAATATTTTACAATTCGATGGAAACACAAAAGACCCCAAATAGCCAAAGCAATCTTGAGAAAGAAAAACGGAGTTGGGGGAATCAGGCTCCCTGACTTCAAACTATACCACAAAGCTACAGTAATCAAGACAGTATGGTACTGGCACTTAAACAGAAATATAGATCAATGGAACAGGATAGAAGGCCCAGAGATAAACCCACACACCTATGATCAACTAATCTATGACAAAGGAGGCAAGAATATACAATGGAGAAAAGACAGTCTCTTCAATAAGTGGTGTGGGAAAACTGGACAGCTACATGTAAAAGAATGAAATTAGAACACTACCTAACACCATACATATATATAAACTCCAAATGGATTAAAGACTTAAATGTAATACCAGACACTCTAAAACTCTTAGAGGAAAATATAGGAAAAAACACTCTTTGACATAAACCATAGCAAGATCTTTTTTGACCCACCTCCTAGAGTAACGGAAATAAAAACAAAAATAAACAATTGGGACTTAATTAAACTTAAAATATTTTGCACAGCAAAGGAAACCATAAACAAGACAAAAAGACAACCCTCAAAATGGGAGAAAATATTTGCAAATGAAACAACAGAGAAAGGATTAATCTCCAAAATATACAAACAGCTCATGTAGCTCAATATCAAAAAAACAAAAAGTCCAGTTAAAAAATGGGTGGAAGACCTAAATAGACATTTCACCAAGGAAGACATACAGATGACCAAGCGGCACATGAAAAGATGTTCAACATCACTAATTATTAGAGAAATGCAAATCAAAACTACAATGAGGTATCACCTTGTGCCAGTCAGAATGGCCATTATCAAAAAATCTAGAAACAATAAATGGTGGAAAGAGTGTGGTGAAAAGGAAACTCTCTTGCACTGTTGGTGGGAATGTAAATTGATACAGCCACTATGGAAAACAGTATGGAGGCTCCCTAAAAAACTAAAAATAGAAATACCATATGATGCAGCAATCCCACTACTGGGCATATATCCTGAGAAAACCATAATTCATAAAGATATATGTACCATAATGTTCATTGCAGCACTATTTACAATAGCCAGGACATGGAACCAATCTAAATGTCCATCGACAGATGAATGGATAAAGAAGATGTGGCACATATATACAATGGAATATTGCTCAGCCATAAAAAGAAACGAAATTGAACTGCTTGTAGTGAGGTGGATGGACCTAGAGACTGTCATAGAGTGAAGTAAGTCAGAAAGAGAAAAAGTTAATACCGTATGCTAACGCATATATATGGAATCTAAAAATAAAATAAAATAAAATGGGGCTTCCCCGGTGGTGCAGTGGTTGAGAGTCCGCCTGCCGATGCAGGGGACACCGGTTCATGCCCCGGTCCGGGAAGATCCCACATGCCGCGAAGAGGCTGGGCCCGTGAGCCATGGCCACTGAGCCTGCGCGTCCGGAGCCTGTGCTCCGCAATGGGAGAGGCCACAACAGTGAGAGGCCCGCGTACCACAAAAAAAAAAAAAAAAAAGATACTGATGAACCTAGTTGCAGGGCAGGAATAAAGAGGTAGACATAGAAAATGGACTTGAGGAACTGGGGTGGGAGGGCGAAGCTGGGGCGAAGTGAGAATAGCATCGACATATATACACTACAATAGATGACTGGTGGAAAGCAACAGCATAGCACAGGGAGATCAGCTCAGTGCTTTGTGACCACCTAGAAGGGTGGGATAGGGAGGATGGGAGGGAGGCTCAGGAGGGAGGGTATATGGGGACATGTGTATGTATATGTCTGATTCACCTTGTTGTGCAACAGAAACTAACACAGTATTGTTTAGCAATTATATTCCAATAAAGATCTATTTTAAAAAAGAAAAAAATATGGTCTCTACCAATGTCTCAGCATCTGACAGACTTTGCTGATGAGCTACAGTGTAGGCATACACAATGACAGGCACAACAAGCATATAGATTTTATAGAAGATGTTTCTATTACTTCTGTGGAAGTGGAAGTGGAGTGAGATGATGAAATATTACAAAAAACACCAGAGTTAGGAATTATGAAAGATGGAATATCAAGTACAAAATTAACTCAATCCAAATACTTTTAGGAATTCTTACTCTTCCTCTAATTCTCTTTCCATTTTCCATCTCATCCCTCCCAAAAGGACTTTGTCCAGTTGTTTTGGAGTTTTGTTTCATTGGAATGCTAGACGTGAAATAAGATTTAATGAGAAATTATTATACACAAGAGACTTCAGAATTAAAAAAAAATTTCTCCCAACAAGCTAATAAATGGGGAATTTTTGCTCCCACTTATTTACCTGTATCTCCCTGAAAACAGGAAGTGCATCTACTAGTAGCTGTGGCTTAGTCATAACCCAGGGATAAAAACGGAAGGCAGAGCAAAGGGAGAGTTTTCACTTTTCCACACTAGAGGGAACGCACAAATTTTGGTCAGAAAATTTTAGGTAATTTTTAAATACTGACTGACCATGAGAGGAAAGGTAACAGAGTTTTATTAATCAGAGTTAGAAGAGCAAATGTAGACATAGGGAATTTTAAGTTTTTTTAACATTCAAAGGACCTGTGATCAAGTTCCCCATCAAATGAGGAGCGATGTTATACATAGTTATAAGTTATCACTTACTGAATACTACTCAATGTCAGGCAATATGCTGAAAATTATACAAATTATTCCATTTAATTTTCACAACATTCCAATGAAAGTGCTTATTATTACCTGTACTTAATATATGAGGCCTCGAGGGCTTAAGTGAGTTATCCAAAGTCTCTTGAGTCCTATGGACTTGCCAAAGAAAAACTGCTATTATGTCAATCCAGTAATATTAAGTGCCTAGCACATACCAGATGCTAGACAAAAGTTAGCTATTGTTGTTTTTATTGTTACTATTGTTATTAGTATTATTGCCATTTACTCACCTCCTCTAAGCCTTGTTTAGCTCAACAATAACATGGAAGTTAGTATGATATAAATTTGTCAGATGGATTACATGCAACAACCCACTTAAAGTTTCTAGCATATAAAAGCCACTTAGTAAATGTCAAAACTGTATGAACTTTTCTCTTGAAGGATACTTTATATTTTTAAATGAGGCCAAACAAGGCAGTAGATATTGATATTTCCAGTTATTTAGTGGCATACCCCTGGATAATGAACTGGACAGTTTGTCTTCAGAAAACAATGTTTGACTAGAAAATGAATTTGGTTTAAGTACCTGGCGTCAGGAGGTTAAGAGAGTTTATGGCTAAAATACTCAGCACATACTTCAAAGATTCTGAGCTTTCTTCCTGCTCCATCTACTACTTCCTATAGTTTGTATCTCTAAAGACTTGTACAGATATTTCCAAAGTATTTGTGTATTTAACAAAATAGTATTATTCATAATGTTATTAAAATAGTATAATTCATTCATTTGTGCCCCAGTTTAAACATTGTCTTTTAATAGTTCAAGCAATGCTTATCGATAATGTGGGAGTACTCAATAAATGTGTTCAATAAACGTTGTATGAAAGTGTGAATGAATGACTCGTACATTATTATTTATTATTTTTATATCTTTAGATTTCTGCACAGAAAGCTTCCTTTAAATTGCATATATACTTATCTCTGCAAATTCATTTTAACAAAACACATGATGTTCCCCTGGATATAAAAGCATAAATGAATTAGTCTTTTTTTTTTTTTTTTGGCTGCGTTGGGTCTTTGTTGCTGCGTGCAGCCTTTCTCTAGTTGCGGCGAGCGGGGGCTACTCTTCGTTGCAGTGCGCCGGCTTCTCTTTGCAGTGGTTTCTGTTGCAGAGCATGGGCTCTAGGCACACAGGCTTCAGTAGTTGCGGTGTGCAGGCTTCGGTAGTTGTGGCACATGGGCTTAGTTGCTCCGCGGCATGTAGGATCTTCCCGGACCAGGGATCGAATCCGTGTCCCCTGCATTGGCAGGCAGATTCTTAACCACTGCATCACCAGGGAAGCCCTTGAATTAGTCTTTATTACACTTTATTTTTTTAATTATAGTTAAAATTGACTTTGGTACTTGATGTGCTAACAGTTAAGTGCAGCACACCTTCCTTACATTGTTTGCTCCTTGGTGCTTTTCTTTATTTAATATTCATTTTGATGAGTTGGCACTCCTCGTGCCTTTAAAGTGTAAGCCAAATTTTCAGTTTACAAACAGATCTTTATGTTATTGGCTAACGGAAACCTCTGATTCTAAAAGGGAAAAAATGACCAAGTATCTCTAACATCCTAAAGAAACCTAAAATTTCAGTGTCTTCTCCAAATTTGTCCAATAAAGGCTGAGCTAGAAGGTACTTCTGTTTTCTGGTAAGGACAGGAGAGTCAAATCCACCACTTCTATAGTTTGTTCCAGCTCTAGAAAAGAATTTGGTGGAGGGGATTATAACTCATGGGTTAAAGAAGATTTAGACTTTTCTGTGGGATTGAATTTTTCAGGTGTATATGAAATTTATAAAGTAAATTCTGTTTCTTGCCAGAACTTTAATTTATGAGATCAGAAAAATGTTTGTTAGTTTTGGTACCATGCAAGTCATTGGCGATTTTGATAAGAGTTTTGTGTAGCAGTGGAGACAAGCCAGATTGGAGAGGGTTTAGTTGTAAGGAAGTGAAGACAGCATGTCCAGACAACATGGTGGAATGGGGTGGTGGGAATTGACAGTAGTTGTCCTATTTGAGGGTCAGGACTTGGTGATTGGTTGTGAACAAGTAAGAGAGAAGGAAGAGCCAAGGATGATTCTCAGCTCTCTGGCTTGCGCAGTTAGTGATATGAGATACTTTTTGCTGAGATGGGGTATACAAGAGGAGGGGAAGCAGTTTTGTTTGGGGAGAGGGACAGAGATAAATTTAGTTCAGACATGTTGGATTTGAGTTGCCTCTAAGATGCCCATTGGGTGATATCTAGTAGGCAGGTGGGTAGCAAGTTTTTCTATGGCTTCCACTTCCATCTCAGCTGTCTCCCATTGTAGACAGCCACTTCCCCATCGCTGATTTACCTGTCAGTACAAACACATCACTTTCCTTCTTCTAGAAATTTGTCTCTAGTTCACTTCCCTTTCTGATGCTCTTTTTTAATTGAGATATAATTGACACATAATACTAAGAAGTACATTTTTAAAGAGAGTGATTCTATGGGGAAAAATTTTTTACTTGAGAGCTGATCATTGAAAAGATAGCTTAGGGGAAGAAAGCTGTAAAGTCAATGAGGGAAAAGAAATGAAGAATGGGTAAGATTTGCTTGTGTTGTAATAAGGTATAGGAAGTGTCTCTGAACTCAGCACTGAAGATGCAGTTGAATTTAGAGTGTGGAGAGGGCAGGAGGAAGAGCATTTCAAATGTGTGTGTCGGGGGTGGGGGTGGGGGAGGGCTGCATGAAAAGATTGGAAACGAACGAGCATTGAATGAGGCAGAGTTGATGGGGCCTGTGACCTTATTGGGTTATACTTAGTAACGAAATAAGGTGGGGTAGACCAAGTGAGAGCAACATGGAAATGATAGAGGAAGATGCTGACCACGGGGTTTTGATAATATTTATAGCAGCTCTTCCAAAGAGAAACTCCTATAAGTATTTAGAAATATGGGACTGGATCTCTCATCTTTCAGTTCTGATGCTTTGGTATTGTGCCCTCCAATGATTACACCTGTAACAAACATCCCCTACCACCAGGTGGCTATAGAGTTGTGTCATGCTCCATAGCTTTCCGGTGGTTGGGACTCTAGGGGGACAAAAGTCCTTCCAAGCCACAACTTTTAAAATCTGATCATCTACTTAACGTCCCATCTACTATCTAGACAACCTTTTAGGAAAAGTTGAATTAAGATCATCACTTCTCAATATTCCCAAGCTTAGGGAATTGATTTATGTGTTAAATTCCCAAGGGAGGCACCAAAACAAATGAAATAGAAGGAGTAAATATGATTTGTATTTAGTTTCTGTGTACCTTACACTATAACATATGACTTGTTCCCAGACAACTTTCTTTATGTTTGCTATCCAACATTGAATTCTGCCAGTTAAAAATAATTTTTTTACTCCTCTCCAACAATTGACTAATTGAGATTTCCTATGGCAGAGTTATAGCTGTGAGAAGGGATTATCAACTGAATTAGAGGAAAAGAAAAGTATAGCTAGGCTCTCTAAAGCCTTCAGGAGAAGGTCAGTGGCAATTTGGATAGTACGAGTTGGCAGAATACAGATCCAGTAGTTCTGCCTTCATTATACTTTATGATATCACTCCCCGGAGAACATAAAGTTCTCAGTTTATTTTTTGGGAAAAATATGTAAATCCAAGATCATTATTTTTGACTCTTCATATTAATAAGTAGTGCCTTAAGTTTGCATTAGAACTAAAATGATTTAACCTAGTTTTTAAAAAGCAAAACACTACAACTTACATACCAAAGTATCCCATCACAAGAAAAGGATGACGTTTATTGCTCTAAATTATTCAGTTTTCACACAATTTGCTGTAAACATTTAACTAATAGAAGAGTCCAGAACTAGTAGTTGATGGTGATAACAGTGAATTTTATCTTTTTTCCTCCCACTTGAGTCCCCGGCGGTTAGAATAAAGAATGAGTGGACTAAGTTATCTGGATAATATACCCTTAAATATTAGATTAATTAACCAAAATAATTATGGAGAATTACTATGTGATGAGCACTATGCCAGGAACTGTGGGCGTTGCAGATAACTCTTAGCTAGGATCTATGACATCTCAGGTTGCTTATAATCCTATTGGTGAGATAAGATTAATTATGGAAAAACAAACAAAAAAGGAAGAATGTTACAAAAAGCCAAATCATGTGCTCTGAGCAATAAAGATTATACAGGTACAAAGGGGAGGAATCAATGAAGCCTGCATTTCAGCCTTTCAGAATCTTCAGGAAGTGAGCTTACAAACTGGGATGAATTGTACACAAATTTGCCATCATTATCTCTTCCATTTCATTAAGCAGTCTATTTGTCTTTTTTACACCTTACCCAGGCATTCACGTAAGTATCTTGTACATAAGTATCTTATATGCATAAATATTTGCTGGTTGATCGATTAAATTTTTGAGGATATTAGTAAAAGCAAGCAAAAGAGAGACATTTTGCTTTTCTGTCCAATATATAGTTACCTTGAGAAAAATCTGTATTGACCATGGATAAAGTACCTTATCATTAGATCATAGTGCCAGTCTGAAAGTAAAGCTTATAGATCTGCTTCTTAAAGAGTGCAGTGCCCAGTAGCTCACCCTCACGACACTGAAGAATGAAGGTAAAAATGTGAATGCTTGTTGGACTCTGAAAACAATTTTGGTTCACTGGTCTGCATCAATTAGTCATAACATAGAATATCAAGATTTTAATAATGCCAGTAGTTAACTTTTCAGCAGAAATGTTTCTCTAATGCTTCATATATCCAAAAATTGAAGCAAATATTTAAATAGTGTGAGTTTGGTCTCCTTTTAGGAGCAGTATTTAAGTAGTATCTATCTTATGCTTAAGAAAAGCAGGATTTCTTTTTTTTAATCTTCATATCTTTATATTAAGGAACTTTTGTTTGTTTAGACATGCTCCTCTTCCACAAAAACAAGAGGCATTGAATGATATTGTTGCAATTAATGCTAGGCACGTACATAATTTTACTGGGACATGGTTAGACAATAATGACACATCATTATAGATAGGGATAGAATGGCTACCACTGATGAAATATTGATAAAAACCTTGACTAAATTTCTTTTAGGTGAATTATCTCTACTACAGCATTGCATTTTGATGAGTATACATACTGGAAGTAATATTATAATTTAGCATTAAGGCTGTTGCAATCATACTTACATATAAAATAATTACTCTAGGAAACTGCAAGTGCTTTTCAAAATTGTGGAATAATGAACACATATTTTTCTACATGATGAACTAAATGGGATGACAACTTCATAAATGAATAGTCTTCTAAAGAAAATGTGAACTATTAGAACACATAATTAATAAACAGTTTGTCACATGTTATTTTCCACCTTTTTGCATTCATATCCATCAAATAGTCTGCACATTGAAGACAGTATCTATATTCTAACAGGTTAACCAACAGTTTGGAAATAAGTCTCCTTTGTTGGAAAAATAGAAACAAGTGTGAATTCATATTTTTCTCTTCAATTTGCCATTATTCTAGAATTTTAGGCAGGAAAATACGTTCTTTATCATTCATAGATAAGCGTCATTGTACACTTTAAATTTGGGAGTGCACTTTTTCTCTACTCTTAAATTAGGTATTGCTTACTTTTAAATTGTTTTCTTCCTCTTCATTTTTAAAAACCTTTCACCAACAAAGGCCTAGAATATCACCAGTAGTTCTCATTTTGCTGAGAAAGTTCTCGTATTTGATTCCATTCTCTTTCAGGTGTGTAAGAAAAGTCCTAAACCTCAACTTTGGTAATGAACCTTCCTTATTCAGGGAGGGCAGGCAAGAAGGAAATGGAACATTTTATACCTCCTGTATTGATAAAATCTTTAAAGTTTAAAAGAACCAAGCATTTGAGGGAATGTGAATCAAATAGATTTCTTATGCATTACTGGCAGAAGTATACACTGTACAACTACTAGGGGGAAAAAGTTGGCATTATCTCCTAAAAGTGAATATTCACAATGTGTATACAATGTACTGTTTTATTTTTTCATTGATTAATCGATTTTGTCAATGGAGCCGTGTTGATGAGATGATAATGGTGATTCACATAGCAATGGTTAGAGTTAATCCAGTCCTGTGCACTTAAGGCCAGACCGTTTTTCAAATTCCAGGATGGCTGAGCACCCAAGGGGGCATCATTTGGTAAGGCAGCATAATAGGCTAGGGCAAAACTAGAAGGGGTATAGAAAAAGGCTTTTTTTAAATAGGAACACTCTACATTTAGAGTAGTGCTTGGTTCATAGAATTTTATCAATGACTTCATGAAACAAATAATGAAAAAGAAGTAATAATGATTATTTGCCAATGGCTGCTTGAGGTGACAAATTTTTAGTCATAACCAGGAGAAAAAATGGGAGGCACATCAAATGGATAGTTTTCTGTTTTGTACATTTGGGAGAATGTGAGTTCCTTCCAGATACACAGGAAAAATGTGTCTTTGTCTTTTACATAATTTCAGAGTAGTGATCTACAAATTCTCATCAAGAAACTTTAAGCAATTTTAAATAGTCATATTCAACATTTAAGCCAACATAAACAATTAGGTATAAAGCAACTTGGCTTTTGTAAGGGAAAATTATAAGACAAGTAGAAAAATATGGAATTATTAACAAAAAAAAATCTAAAAATGTTTAACTAACTTCCTCACAAATGTAATTTGAAAAAGAAAAAGAGAATTGCCATTGGTTACATGGGAGGCGTTTAGTTGTGACAATAGCTATTATTGATTGAACATCTACTAATGTCACCTACTGGACTGGACTCTACAAGTTATTTCTTCTAACTCTCGCAACAGTCACATATGAGGAAACATAGGCCAAGAGGGCTTTAATGAGTTTCCAAGGTTCCATAGCTAGTGAGTGTCAGAGCCTGGATTCTGAACCCAGACCTGCCTGATTCTAAACTCACAATTCCTTCACCTGAAGCTGACCCATGTGTGCGGTAGCCATGCCGAGGGAATGAAGCAATGGATCCTGAGATGTTTCAGGTCTCCCATCCACACCCTCCTTCAAGCTGGTTCTTCGGCACAAAACACAGCATCCCAACCCTAGCTCCACTGTCAACAGCACTGGCAAGTGACCCACTGGGCTCCTCCTTGACCAACTGGGCATCGAGCAGTGCCAAAGCAAATCCCTCCACAAAGCTGGGAGAGTCATGCTGTGGGCTACTCCTGCATGCAGGTGGGTACATATCTCCTGAGTCCTGGGACCCTGCCTAAGAAAAGTGAGGAGGTGGAGAAACAAATCAAGCAGCTCAGTATCTGCTACTACTAGATAAAAGTGACTATGTTTGAATCAGCTTAATAGCAGGTACTCAATAAATGTTATCACCGTTATTGCTTATTATCATCATAATTGCTAGCTGTGTAGCTCTTAGCAATTCACATTAACCCTCTTAGACTCAGTGTCCTAGTCCATAAAATAAGCTTGACACTACTGGAATGATCTAAGATTGTCATGGTGATTATATTACAAGATAAATTCATTTATATTCACTGGCAAATTGCTCATTAAGTGTTAGGATAGGAGAGATAAGTTGTTTTCTCCTTTTGATGTGACAAAAATAGATTATAATTGTCTTACAGATTTTGGCTCTTGTGTATTTTATTTGCCCCACATTCTTACCAGCTTTCTGACAAACTAACCTTCCCCTGCCTCTTCATTCCCTGTAGATAGTTTAACAGTCTATTTAAATCTAGTGCTGACAGAATTTCTTTCCCAATTATTTCTTGTAATTTAGATCTACGCTCAAGACCCATTCCTAGCCCCTTCTTTCCTTCATAATACCTTTGAATACTCAAGTCCCCCTTGAACCTCTCCCTCTATCACACAGTTTGGCAATAACTAGTTTCCCATTTTTTGTACTCATTTATGTCGGTAACTTATTGGCTAAGTTGTAAACTCTTTGAAAGCAAAGACCCTATCTTCTCATACATCTTAGTACTTACTGCAGCACCTAGCCCCTTGCCTTGCATAAAGTAGAAGCTCAATAAATAATTACTGATGGAAAAATTCATGTAAGTTACCTATGAAGTCATTCATTAATTCTTATAACCAGGACTTGAAGACAAGATCTAGAAAGTTGAATACCCTAGTTTTAGTACCATACAAAACATGGCACTGTTTTATGTGGCAAATAAAACATAGACTGAAAACTCATTTAAAATCAAGAAAAGATTAGTTTGTGAGAGATGAATTCACGATAAGTTATTTAAGTGAAAATAATTATTTTGAAGTAAGACCTCACACATTTTTTGTGTTAACATTGTGGATGGTAAACTTGCCTTCCCAGGAAATGTCTTTAGGGCCTTCAGCCAGAAAGGACGTTGGGCTCATAGGTCTAACCTCAGGTCATAGCTATGTTCTGACAATTAGGCCAACATTGTAATATAGTATACACAACTTGCAGCTTATTATTATTTTCAGACAATTGAGATGAAATATATCAGTGAAAAATATATATCGCACTAAATAAATCCTTGTTGATTGAAATACAAAATGAAATAAAAACTATGACACATTTTTTCTGACAATTGATAAGGAATAGACTTTTTATACAGTATATATTTTTTAATTTCTTTCTTTCAACTATCTTTCAAACTATCATCTTTATTGCCACCATTGAACCAAAGATAAAAGAAGTTTGAACATCAAGTATGTGAGTGATATGAAATGAAAGTAGAAAATGGGCCATGTGCCTCTATGTAAATTTCCTTGTCTTGAGGTTCCAAAAATTGGCCTCTTTTTTAAAAATGAAAGTAAATATCTTCTTTCTTAGACATATGGCAAGATATTTATATGATCTAACTTTGTGAATTAATGTGTTATAATGATACAGAATTTTATTTTTCCCCTTATTATTTTAATGTAGAACAAATGCTATTTGAACACTCCCCTATTCCTCCTCAGCCATATACACACATATTACACTGATTACAGGATGTGGGAAGACAGTCTTTTAAATAGATTTTTAAAACAATTTCTTAAAATAATGTAGTCTAGGGGCTTGTCTTGGAAGTCCGTGTGGGTGGGTGAGAATCTGTCAACATAATGTCTGTTCTCAGTATTTTTCCTAAGGGCAACATGCTATTTTGTTTCCCATGTGATTATTTTTGTGTTTTATTTTCCTGTTTGTGTACTTTAATTTCATTTAGGAAATTAATGGAATGAGGAATGGCAAAGTATGATTGTTTAGATTCTCTCATAATATAGAATGATTTTTGTGATAAAGATTATGAATATGAATTCTCTTTGATAAACATCTACTTATAGTTGAGTGAAGTATTATTTAGTATAGAATGTAGTATTCAAAAGAAAAAGCAATTTATCTAGGAAATGCTTCTTCCCTTGTTGCATTTACCCTCTTGTTGGCTTGATGTATCTGTTTTGCCTATTTGTCCTTTATTACTGTCAAGACAACAAATTTCTATCCGGAGCAGATGGTGTAACTGCCATTGTTCAAGTGCTTAAAATTCATTCTGCTGCAGGGAATTTTTATCATTAAACCTCTAATTTGGCAATATTAATAAATTGAATCTATGGACTGTTCTGTCTGGGATGTCTGAACCTTTGTTACATATCTGAAGAGAAAAATACATATTTATATGTATGAAAATGAAAATTGTATCAAAAAACTTGTTTATTTCTTAACAAATGAATGTAAAGATTTTTTTCATTAAGTTAGTATATAGTATGATGGGTAAATGCTATAAAATTTTAGTCATTTTTGGTATATAAATTTATTGTGGACTTTACTTGTTTCCTTTATTAATGTCTCCATGTTTTATCCCAAAAGAAATTTTAGATCATGATGTGTCTTGATATAGTTGAATAGAGTGTTTAAATTTAAATCTATTTTTAAACTTCAAATTTAGGCCTTTTTGTCCATAGCTCCTCACAGCACCCTGCCCGACCTACCCCACATGAAATCATGAGATTTCATATTTTACCATCAGGAAAATAAAGAGAATGCCATTTTCCCCACTCTTAGCCACATTTTCAATATTGGAATGATTAAAACTGGACCAGCAGAAGTTTTGCACTTAACTTTATCCTTACAACTTTAAGGCAACAAATGAATATTTTGTGGAAATATTCATAATAACTTGTAAACAAATAACATATACGTATTCAGTAAATAGAATTCCACAATATTCATGATTTTTCAGTGATTACTACTTTAGAAATAATTCCACTCAGTGTAATAAGGTAAACTATAAACAGTATCCCATAGTTGGACGATTATACAATCATTGGTGAATGAGTCTAATTGAACATATGTTGAGCAAGTCAACTGCTGTTAGGGAGATCATACATTCGTTTGTCCAGAATAGTCACAGTTTACACTTATCAAGCAAATATGAATACTTTCTTTGACTCTCAAGAGTGTACCAATTTGGATTCTAAGTTACATGTTTATTCGATCTCTTCTGTACCCATACAAACCTAAGAGTTACATGCTGACATATGTGAAAGAAGTATAAGCAAATGTCCATTACCCAGAGGAGCATGCAAACTTATTAATGACAAAAGAAATACATGTGAAATAATTGCAAAATAATCCATAATTCTTTGTATTAAAATTCTAAATATGTGGTACAGGCAATAAGCAGTGTTGGAATTCAGAGAGATAAATGGATGTGGACTAGAGCTGTTAAGCCTAGTTTAAGCTACTGCTCTGCTAAAGGGCCTTGCAGGCATGAGGTCACATGGACAAATTTCTAGGGATGGATATGATTATAGTTCACTGCTGATCAATCAACAGTGGAAATGACTGAATACAAAGAAGGGTATGGTAGAGAGAATAATCACTAAGGACTTGGAAATTCTGGTTTCTCATCCTGGTTCTGCCACTGGTCAACTTTATGTCATTGAGTAAATTACTTCTTCCCTTTGGCTTTATTTCCTTCATCTGTAAAAAGAGGGCATGAACTGGATGCATCCATTCATCGGTTATTTATTGTGAGATTACTTTGTGCAAGGTACTCTACTAAGGGCTATGTAAAGGATCTCTAAAGTTCGTTTCCTGCTCTAACTTCTACAGAAATGTCACTTCCATCACCAATGTTTCCAGGGACATAGTTGTAATTGGTTTGGGATCATGTGCTTCTCTGTCACAAAAAAAGAACATTTCTTGCAGGTAAGTTAACCCAAACCAGCAAATATTTGTTGTGTTGACTTGAAACTTTTCCTAGCAAGTGTCCTTTATTTCCTAACTGGATTAAGACTGTATTTTCATTCCTTCTGATAATGATGCAACCCTAGAATGGTGGGAGACTCTTTCAGGAGAAGCTGGCATTGCGTATTTTCAGACTGTGAAAACTACCATTATGCTACAGGTAACCAAGGCTTCAGACAGCTCAGCTGGAAAGCCTGGATACCATGCACTGGTCTCCTTTGTCACTTCTCACAACTGAGGCCTGTTACCCATTCTGATATCATAAAGCTTGCTCTTGTTCCCAGTTCTAATCACCTAAAAGGAGAGATCATGCTCTCTGGAGTAAAGTTGTAGCACCTGCACAAGGAACTGTACCACCTCAAAGAAGCTGAGATTTCTTCTGTGAATCTAGCTGGTTCAAGGCTGTAGGCCCACTTGCCTTGGCGGTTTTTCCTATCGCAGAGAGTGGAGAAAGCGGCCCAAACCATCAGAATGGATTATACATCACTTTTGATAATGCACATGGATCCTCCACTCCATTAACTGGAGAAGTTGGAGGTAGATCTAGTCTAAAAAGAATCTGAGGAACAAGAGAAAAAATTTAGTGGTCTAATATTTATTCTGTCCTTTAAAATTGTGGTGTAATATCCACAAATAATTCTGAGCCTTCTTAATATAGTAGATATGAAATACAAGATCAAATATTAACAACTTTTAAGTTGCTACTTAGTTCATTTACATTTGGTGCATCATTAAACAGAGACAGATTTTTTTTTTTGGTAGAAATGCCAGGATGTATTTAAAACCAGCTGCAAGTTCACCTGTCTGCTGTCAGTGTTGTTAGTGGTGGTCATGGTCATAGTGGGAGGGGATGAGAGGGAGAGAAGTCAAGATTTTATAAAGAATAGTTGAATGAAAAACAGAAGAAATAGGAGCTATAATAGATGTTTTATCATAAATGATTGCTGCAATGAAAGCAAATTATGAAATTTAGAACTGAGGGTATTAATTTTCTCCGTATTATAACTTTGCTTAGGATGGTGTAAACATTGCTATAAGGGGTTTCCCCTTACTTTTTGCACGGTTAGGCATGAAACGGAAAATTGAAGTCCTTTTAGGAAAATATTCCAAGTGAATTCCAAGTACTAAGAAATCTCTACTAACCTTACAGGTAGTCCCATTGAAATTTTAAACTTTCAGTGCATTTTTTTCAGAAATACATACTCCTGTACATTTAAATCTGTAAATGTACTAAAGCAACTACATAAAGCATTAAATCAGAGATATGAACAGCTGAAAACTGATAGGAGCTGAAAATAGAGTTGTAAGTAAATCACTGAGAATCTGTCTTTTCAAATATACTGCTCGTGAATTTTAAATCAATCTGTTTTATTCTGCCACTCATAGTAGACTATTCTACCCCTTGATTTACAAAACACTTAAACTTCAAATACTTTTGACTAAAAGGGGGGAAGTGGAAAGAGGAAAAATAAAAGACATATGGAATCACTTGACAATGTGCTGAAATATTAATCCACAGGCATCTCTAACTAAGTGTATTTTAAAATTAAGGCCAAATTCAAAAGTAGATTATTTCTTTTGAAAATGGCCTCAATTATTTCAGGGTGTAGAAGTAAAAACAATTTAAACCTCTACTCATTTTCTGTGTGTGTGTGTGTGTGTGTGTGTGTGTGTGTGTGTGTGTGTGTGTGTGTGTTTAATCATTGTTCTGGCAAAATAAGAGCATGATCCAAATTTTATGCCTCATTCCCAAACTTCTGGAGATTGGTGACACCTTACAGAGCTGTTGGAAGGTGTAAGACAAGAGAAGGAAAATGAAGATGTTAACTCACACTGAGATCTGGAGGGGTAACCAGCCGTAGACAACCCAAAAAGCTGAGAACCTGAGCAAGACAAACTTGTTTTTAAAAAGACAGTGTAATTGCAATTGAAGAAAGCCAGGACTGGCTAAGGCAGAGCAAGTGTAAGAACAAAAAGAAAGGAATTTGACTTGAGACCAACAGGATGATGGGTACTTTCTTCCTCATGCCATACGAAACATTTCTAGGATAGAAAGCATCATAAGAAGATCGATCTGCACCCATGGTGTTTTAGAGCAACTGACTGGGCTCTATAACAAAGTCATAGATTATTTTGTCTTTTTAATGTAGAAGGAAATAACTGATTAAATGGAATGTTTCACTGATTTTTCCAAACAAGCCTACTTATAGAATTTCAGAAATGGGGAGTGCCTTCTCAGATGGGCTCACGTGAACCTACTCATTTCCTGACCATGTACTGAGAACTAGTTGAGAGGCAGCAGCAAAATAGCCTGACAGTTCAATACAATAAACAAATTCATAATTTAAGGACAAAGTCTATCAGTTTTAATACCTTCAAATAGGGATTTAATGGCATCTGTCACTATCCATTATTGAAATGTAGAGGCATGAGATGTTATATTCCCTGGGCCTGTAGGTTAGGAAATACATAGATCAAATATGTTGTAAATGGAATTCTTGTACAACTTTAAAAGTGATCATTTGTGATATGTTTTGGGCCATTATGTAATACTATGTCATTACATTATATAATAATGTGTCAACTGTTTCAATAATATTCTAAGAGAAGAATTAATATCCTTACTGATCTTTAATATTTTGGGTTTTGCTTTTGCTTGAGCAGCTCCATAAATGAACATTCATTTTGTACATTATTTCTATTGTGAAAAGAAAAATAAATGGCTTTTCTTGTTACAAAAAATAGCTCTATGAATATTCTGATCAAACTTTTATTAATTTCTATTGTGATAAACAATGTGACATAAACATCTAAAAGCCATTTCCTGATGATTAAATTGTACATATTGTTAAATTCCATTTACAAATTATGTGAGGAATTTGTTTTTTAAGGAAAACATGATCAGAGCATGGACATATCTGTTAGGGCAGTCCCACCCAGCCTTTTTCAGAAGGTTGTATTCTGCCATAGTATAAAGAATCCTGATTTGTTCAAGAAATATTTCCAATCTAAAATCTTGGAGGCAGGTGCTCACTTGTCCTCCTCCATGCTTCGAAAATACAGGGAGGAGGCCAGAGTGGCAACTGTCACCATGATTGATTTCGTTGGGATAGAAGATTGGCCAGCTGATTGTAATCAATGGATTGAGAATTCTCTCAGAACAGTGAAACCGTTAAAACTCCTCAAGGTAGAACAAAGCAGTAATGTTTCAAAATTTAAGTATTTTGAAATGCAAGATACTTTTCTCATATCATCTACTCTTCTAAACAACACAATGTTTAAGCCATGTATTGTTCACAGATTATAATGTTGTAATGGTAAAATGTACACCCAATGACAAAAATAGTGATAAATGACTGAGATTATTTTAATTTTATATTGAGCTTTGTATAATGCTACTTGGAAAAATTTTTGTAGAATTATTAGTAAATGTAAGAAGATTCATATATGATCAAATATTTTACAATCTTCCTGCCCTTAAGTTTGAAGTGTATTACAGGTTAAGCTCAAGCCAGGAAGTAAGGTTGTTTTATAGAACTCCATGATTCTCAAAACTGAAATTTGAAGTGAACGTGGTATATCATAATAGTGCAATTAAAATATAAATTTATCATTCATTTTTTATTCAACAAATACTTATATAACCCTTAATATGCGCAAGGTATTTTCCATGCATATTCTATTCTTTTTTTTTTTTTTTTTTTTTTTGTGGTACGCGGGCCTCTCACTGCTGCGGCCCCTCCCGCTGCAGAGCACAGGCTCTGGACGCGCAGGCTCAGCGGCCACGGCCCCCGGGCCCAGCCGCTCCGCGGCACGTGGGATCCTCCCGGACCGGGGCACAAACCCGCATCCCCTGCATCGGCAGGCGGACTCCCAACCACTGCGCCACCAGGGAAGCCCCTCTATTCTTAATGGTAACAATCTTAGCAACCTAGTAATGCAGGTAGTATTATCTTCAATTGATTGTTGATAATACATCCCTGAACCATGGAATGTAGCATTGGATGTCATCACTCTCTACGTTTCTGCTTAAATATATTTTACTCTCACTTTGAATGAAAAGGTGAAACATAAATATCATTAGGAGTGATTACTGAGTAGGAACAATCAAGGGACGCTTCCTACATGGCATGGACCTCTGGCTAGAGGGAAGTACATAGATGGTCCATTAGCAAGTGGAACATTAAAGACTTTGTCAATAACATCTTATCTTTTGCAAGACCACAGGTAGAATTGTATCCACATATTGATCTTATGAGACTCCAATCTCATTCTTCACAGAAGGTGAGTGTCACAGAGTGTTCCCAGGCTATGCCATGTCACAGTGAAGTTTGAGAGCAAATGTTTAACAGCTGCAGTTTTGGTAACAAATTATGCACATTTTAAAAATTATTGAAACTTATTTGAATTTGATATTCAGTGCAGTCAAACAAACATCTTTTGAAGACTTAATAGATACCAGACCCTATACTAAATACAATGAAAACAAAAGCATATTCTGTGCATTCAAGTAGTTTACAGCCTGGCAGTAGAGAGCTCTCAACCCCTTTCAAAAGTAGGACTCTTCAAAGAAAGAAAAAAAAAAGTAGAACGCTTCTACCTTATGCATTTGAGTTACACCACCTATTATTATATTGTGCTTTCTGTTTCTCCTTGTTTCTTAAACTCAAAGGATTAAGTGTTCATTGGTAGTAGATTTTCTGCTTAAGTGCTACCTAACTACATTGGCATATAAAATTCACAAATAGACTCAGATAATTTTTCCTAACATAAAACTGTTTTCTGCTTTTGCTGAGTCCTTATATTTAAGAACATGAAATCAGGGCCCTTATACTCTGTTGGAACCTCTTCTGATATGGAGACTTTGGTTAGTATAGTCTCATTTAAAGATGAAGAATGGGGGAGTTCCTGGTTTGCCTAGTGGTTAGGATTCTGCGTTTTCACTGCCGTGGCCCAGGTTCAATTCCTGGTCAGGGAACTGAGATCCCTCGAGGTGTGGCCAAATAATTAAACCTGGTTTCACATAAAGATTTTTAAATAAATAAATAAAGGTGAAGAACCAATTCTGAAATATTGAGAATTGGTGAATATTTGAGAGTGAAATAGAGAGTGATTTTCTGACTAGCTCTTATATTGAAGGGTTTTTTTTCCTAATTGATTAGCTTTTGAAATTAACAAAAAATTCTTGTTATTCCAAACTTGGTTAGATGCAAGTGGTTATCCATATAAGATCAACAAGGGAAAACTTAATTTTCTTTCAATAATTACTTTCAACTTTCAATAAAGTTCAAATTGCTCTCAAGAACAAAGTATAACTATTTCCCAGTAGATGATAATTTAAACAGGTCATTAAAAAAGAATATTATCCCATTCCATCAGGATGTAGACTTCATTCAGGCAGTGATAAAATAAACTGCATTAATATTTATACAATTTTGGAAATATCAAGTCTACATTTTCATAGCTTAGATCTTATTACTGTACCTTACATGAAAAAAAGATACAATTCAAGTGAAGAATTTTAACTGATTTTTTTCATTAATACTATGTGATATCTATATCAAAACTTTTTAAAAACCTGAGCAAATGTCTTACTTTGAAACTACCATGGGAATATACAAGTTAGTATTTTATATATAACGTGGTAGATGCCATTCAGAGTAATAAATAGGACATTTTTTTTGCATTTTTTTGTATGTATTTACTTATGTTTTAATGGTTGTTTCTTGGGTTTTGCTTTGTTTGTGGGATTACTATACCAAAATGATAACATTTTTTTCTAGGTTCCAAGTTTACTTAGAAAAGTGTATGATGTTGTAATTTAGGGTATTGAACCATATTAGTTTTATGCAAATTAGTATTTTCTTTTTTTAGAAACACAATTCCAACCACCTTAACTAAATATGGCAAATTCAGTGGCTCATATATCCAAACTAAAATAAGGTAAGGAGTAGTACAGGACTTGGAATTGATGGCATCCTGGAATTTGAAAAGTGTCACAACCACCTCCTTACCCCATTGTTTTACTGCTTATTTCAGCTCTTGTGCATGTGCTATCCTCATTCTCTTAGACCGTTCTATGTGTCAGGAAATGTGACTATTATCATCTTTAAAGAGCCATCCTTACAGATGATCATCCAGGAGAATTGAGAATGCTTTCCCTTAATTTCCACCTTGGAATAATTGAGAAGGACTATAATTGACTTATGTGGATCAAATCATGGTCCCTAGGATAATTAGAGTGACCAAGAGGCTAAGGTACTATTACAGACCCAGCCTGAGAGAGTAGCCTCCTCTGGTTGGGGGAGGGAACTTCCACAGAACCATACAGATTAGCGAAAGTAGAGTTCCTCAAAAGAAGGAAGACACTGGTAACAAAAAAAGGGAGGAGAAAATACTGGAAAGACAAAAGCAACTGATGTCCACTACATAATCCAATAACAAAATTACATACATATATACAAATATATGTATATCTACACATACATGTATATACATATGTATATCTCCTTTTAGATCATAAGTAGATTTTTATAGTCATGTTTATATAGATCCTATATACTATCTATTAATATTATTTCTGATTTATTCTTTTTTTATTGTGGTATAATTGCAAATTAGTTTTTAACAGATTAGTTTTTTGTAGAAAGATTTCTTGGATTGTTCATGAATTTTCAGTTTTCCACTGACACACATTTGTTTTCTTGTTAACAATAAATTTTAGCTCACCACAATGATTTGATAATTAACTCCCAACTTTTGCATACTGGTGTTACTAATGAGTAAATCAGGAAAAAGAAATTTAACAATGAATTTTGCAAAACAGAACCCATTTTCTAAGAAAATATTTAGAAACTAGGAGACATGATTTTTTTAAAAGGAGAAACAATGCTATTATTAATGAAGTGGATGTGACCTTTGTGATAACATATTACTTTTGCTTCCTTTCTGTGTGCAATTTTGTTCTATATAAATGATGTTTCTGGATAAATCAGTTGTTGCCGTTTACAGAGCAACTGAAAAACAAATCTCTTTTAGTGTTCACAAGAGCCCTAGAAGCTAGGTTACTTATTTGTGTCTTAGAAAAAGATGAAGCAATATTGATTACTTTGACTCTCTATTTTGTCTTCTTTAATGTATGTGCTGGTGTTTTTTAATGCAGACTTCTCACTGCCATAATGCTTTGTCAGCCTTCACATATTATTTATTAACATCTTTGTTTTTAAAGATGAAAATATGAACCACAGATAAATTGAATGATTTAACCTAGATAGTACAGGGTAGGATCAGGGTAGGGGAGAGCCTTTGAGTTTCTGTCCTCTTTGCAGAACCAAAATGAATCAGTTTTAACAGGAAAAACCTCACAGTGTAAAGGAACTTTGCTAAGAAATTATGAAAGTGCAAGTTAATTAGAATACAGAGCTACTTGCAAGGACTGACAATTATTAACTACATGTTCTTGGGCTGGCTCAATTTCAGGCAATTTGCTGCTAAACGAAACAAAAAAATTTCTGTTAGTTTTCACTCTTGCAGAGAAAAAAAACCCTTCAAGGCACCAACCAAGAAATAACTGCTCTATAAGGTGCAAAGAAAGCAGATTTTAGATTTAAATTTTTGAGCCAGTGTTTTTGGTGGCTTATTCTCTTTGCTATATATCACAATTCTAATTATATCAATAGTTAGTGAAACATTTTGGGAGCTCGTGTGCTTACCTAAGTGAATAGCTGAAATTGTTCAAAAATCGATGTAGCTAGTGGGAGATAAGTGTGAGTTTGCCTTGTTTTAGGCAATAGATACATTTCTGAGAAGTTATATGTAACTGAACTTTCATTAAGTCATATTTTAAGTGCATGGATACTATCTATAGCACCTCACGAGTCTCCTGAATTCACATAGGAGGATGACTAGAACTACCTGCTAAAAAACAAAATTCAACTGAGTACATTTTAAAGATCTAATTGGCTTTATTGAATGATTCATGAGTAGGGCAACACATCCCATCTAGCAGATAGAAAGGAGCTCCAAGGAGTTGTACAAAATGGAAGCCCTTTATAGGCAGAAGGGG
Organism: Globicephala melas; assembly: GCF_963455315.2. Classification (NCBI taxonomy): domain Eukaryota; kingdom Metazoa; phylum Chordata; class Mammalia; order Artiodactyla; family Delphinidae; genus Globicephala; species Globicephala melas. The sequence continues at coordinate 31,193,411 of NC_083335.1, read as the reverse complement.
GGAAAGAGTGGATTATTTCAGTCTTAGGTAACCTACCTATGGGGATGGAAGGAGACTATGTGGCAGATTATTTTATTGGTTCTGACTAGAAAATTCCAAACTGACCAATTAAGACTACATTCCTGGGGGTGGTTGTAACTGTGGTTAGATCAGGTATTAAGTCTTCGTTTGCTGACATAGAGCTTAGCACAAGTAACTCCATTTGGGGCCTATTGTTTCTTTTTAAACACACTGAATTGTTCCCGTTTAATTTTCTTCTCCCTCACACTTTAATCAGATTAGCATCGTATCCTTGAAAATTAGATATGTCGTTCCTATTTAATGGTTTATTAATTTGGCATATCACCTGCTTATAGGATCTGAAGGTTTTGGTATTTGAGCCTTTGTAGATAAGAGTTACACGCCCCTGCTAATAAAATAAGTACTGCTAGAGGCTCTGAAGTAATTCTTTTCTCAGAACTGAAAGTATTAAAAATTGGTGGCAACATAATTATAGAAATAAATGAAAAGTGAGAGCATACTAAATAAAGTTTTAGTCCTCAATACTGAGTTTCTTAATTGTGCTTAGTCCATAGTCGTGATGTGAGTGGCTGAGGGGCTCGGGTATGGGCCAGACATTGAGAAGAAGGTGAGTCAACAGAGAATGGTAGCTCAAATAATCCCAAAGTAGATTCTCGAATACAGCATTTTTCAGGAAGGGACTGTGAGTAATTGGAGACGAAAGACATATGAAAACAGCCCATAGAAAAGCGGAAGAGGGCTTCCCTGGTAGCGCAGTGGTTGAGAGTCTGCCTGCCTATGCAGGGGACACGGGTTCGTGCCCCGGTCCAGGAAGATCCCACATGCCGCAGAGCAGCTGGGCCTGTGAGCCATGGCTGCTGAGTCTGTGCATCCGGAGCCTGGGCATCCGGAGCCTGTGCTCCGCAACGGGAGAGGCCACAACAGTGAGAGGCCCGCGTACCGCAAAAAAAAAAAAAAAAAAAAAAAAAAAGCGGAAGAAAAGGCAGCACTTAATACCTCTATTGTTTTGGGAGACAAAAGAATTTCTGAGCTGGTGACAATAGTCCCTGTTCTATTGAATGCCAAAAAGCCACTTAACAGTTACAAAAGAGAGGAAGGAAGTATGAGGAAGCTCAGGAAGTAACAGAGGAAAAAATATATATAAATATCAGGTGGTGACAGGAATGCAAACTATGGAAGAAAATAGATACATTAGGGCTCATGTAAAGAAAGAAGTGCCTTAAGAAAACAGCATGAAGGTGATAGCTCCATAGAGGAGAAAATAATGAATATGAGAAAATACAATGGAAAGCCTGAAAAACAGTCAGCAGCTTCCCAGGGGAGCCACCAGGGGATCAAGAGAGATAGAAGAAGGAAGGAGAGAGAAAAAAAACAAAACCACGAATGAATGACAAAGAATTAGGGAAACAAGCTGCCCTAGTTGGAAGCTGACTTTGAAAGTATAAAGGGCAAAGTCAGGAGAACTTAAGAAAGTTTAAAGGGAAACTTGAAGAATTATTTAAAATCAGACAACCAAGTGTAACACAGTTGAAAGCATGTGCATGCAATGTGTAGTATAAGAATGCAAAAGGCAGGATTATAAAAATGCAGAAGGCTGTGGTGGTTTATGCAATTTCAGGTCAATAAATCAGATTTAATAATGAAAAAACCACTTTTATGAAAAGGGGTGAATATCGATTATTTCTGAATGAACTATATCAGTCACTAGATTTTTTTTTTACAAAACAAACATAGAAGAGTCATTAAAAATGTGATTGTGAGTGGGAAGCAGCCGCGTGGCACAGGGATATTGGGTCGGTGCTTTGTGACAGCCTGGAGGGGTGGGATAGGGAGGGTGGGAGGGAGGGAGACGCAAGAGGGAAGAGATATGGGAACATATGTATATGTATAACTGATTCACTTTGTTATAAAGCAGAAACTTACACACCATTGTAAAGCAATTATACCCCAATAAAGATGTTAAAAAAAAAAAAAAAGATTCTGGGAAAACGTATACAAGAAAAGAATCTAAGAAAAGAATGAGTATATGTACATGTATAACTGAATCAATTTGCTGTACACCTGAAATTAACACAACATTGTAAATCAACTATACTCCCATAAAATTAAAATTAAAAAATAAATGTAAAAAAAAAATGTGATTGTGGATGAGAACAGTATTTTGGCAACATGCTTTGATTCTCATTTTCCAGTGTGAACAAAGGTTTTTATTTTCCATTTTCCAGTATGAACAAAGGTTTTAAAATCAGCATGTCTATTTTCCTCAACTTCAGGTATCTGCAGGTAGTTTGCTTAACACTGCTCAGTTCAGTAATAGATTACTAAATGCCTACTGTATGCAGGCACTATGCCAGGTGTTGGGGACCCAAAAAAGATTCAGTTATATTTGTTGTTAATTAATTGCTTCCAGTCTCACAGAGGAGAGAGATATGCAGACAAATAATGAAAATAAAATGGCATGAAGGCAGTGATGGAATAAGTATGAGATCCACAAGTACTGTAGAGAAGGGAATGGTTGGCACTGTCAGAGCAGGCTTCACAGAGGACATGATATCTAGCAGTGTTCTATGTCATGACTCTGAGATGGCCAAGCATGGAAAGGGTCAAAGGTCATTCCAGACAGAAGAAATAGCATGTGCCAAGACAGGGATGTCTTAAAACAGTGTAGTCTGTGTAAGGAAGGAAAAATAATTTTCCCTCTACCATTCTGAGTTCTTGGCTGAGACCCCCTATAATAAAAGACAGGTTAAGAAGTTTATTAACATGTGTACCTCCTGAGTACATGAGAGATACTCAGGAAACTAACTCCCTGAGATGGCCCAAGAGACCACATTAAATGCTGTCTTCAGCTAAAGACAAAAGAGGATGTTGAGGGTAGTGGTTTGGGACTTCAAAGGGGAGGAAGGCAATTCACATGGAGATGGAAGAGCAAAATGTTTGGTAAATAAATATTTACTGGGCCAGGCAGAAACAATGAGACACAGCGTGGACTCTGATCTCTAGGCCCTCTTTGCCCCCCACCACCATCACACTGAGCCCATATTCTTTGCAGCTATCTCTGGTCATAGCTCTATTCTGGGAACAGGCCCTCTATCTAAATTCTTGCAGTTAGGGGGAAGGTCAAAGTTTCTTCCTGAGTCTTTTGGGCCTTGATTGTTTTCAGCTTGAAATAATCTGCATGCCAAAGAGACATTTTGGGGTGGCAAGTTTTGTTCCCCTAAAATATCCACAGTCCTTGGCTCCAAGGGACTAGTAGTACATCAGTTCAGATGCAGGCATTATATTCTCCATTTTTCCCCAATTATTTCATGTAAGTGTTTTCCACATATGATCATGACAATTATAGTACTAAATCCATAGTGCCTAGTATACTTTTCAAGCATTTGGGAGGATATTCTATTTTCACTTATCAAATTCAGGTTTTCTTTCAATACTATCTAAATATTATGCAGAAACTATTAACAGTTGGGAGCACATTTTGTCATTTTTGTCTGCCGGCGAACAATGCAAATAGTAATTTTTATTCTTGTGGGGTTTTTTCTTGATGATTAATTTATTTTGATTATTCCCAATACAATATGATACAGCAGTCTTTCTTTTAGAATAGAGAAACACAGTGTTTATTGCACTGTAAATTGCATTTTTCTCTGAAAGAATGCTTTGTTTTTTCATAGGTGGGGCACAGGTCAGGGAAGGGAGAGGATGTCAGCAGGGCTTTTAGCTGTAGCTCTATCAGCCTGAGAAAAACAAGGTAGTCTTTTAGGCTTTCCTCTTTAGTTTTTTTAAATATCCATATAACATCATTCAATCATTTCGTCATTGAATGACAGGTGAGAAGTAGGATAAAACATGGTTTTATCCACATACAGAGTGGTTCTGTCATTTTGCATGACTTCCTATGAAATGGAAATAGCACAAGACTGATTTGTCAGTCTTTTTTGGCATATCTGGAGAATGAGGACAAAACGGATGGCATAGATCTCTAAGTTGACTAAATTTAATGTCAGTTGTTACTCTATTGCAAAGTATCACATAAACAACTAATTAATGCTTACTAAACACAGATGAAAGGAAAATCCTAAAGTCCAATTTTCATATCATTTACAAAGTAAAAGAAACCCATCTGATACTCAGTTGAATGTATTGAGAGGATTCAGAAATCACTGGGTAACTCTGAAGGTAGGTTTTTTAGTTCGTTGTAACACATCATTCCATCTTTAAAACCATTCAATGCCTTCTTATCATCATACCATGACTTCAAACACCATAATGATAGGGTCCCAGGCTTTTCTCTCTAGCTTTTTCTTAAACAACTCATTCACTATTCCCCAGCCTCAGTGGCTCACACCCACCTTAAGCCATTTGCATTTGATGCTCTTTCTGGAACACTATTCTCCCAGATCCTCAACTGACTAATCCCCCTCTTTCTTCAAGTTTCAGGTCATACATCACTGTCTCAAAAATTCTACCCTGATGACCCCATCTAAACTACTCACCTTCACCTCTCATGTTTATCCATTTTATTTTTCACAGCACTAATACTATATAAAATTATCTTATTTGTTCACTTCCTTATTGACTCTCTCCCTGTCCCTATATTGTAAATTCCATGGTAGACAGGACCTTATCTGTCTTGTTCACAGCTATATCTCAAGCAAGCAGTTTGCATGTTTATTGAAGTAAGAATGATAAGTAATAAAAATAGACCTCAGCCAACTAATTGATTAAATCTTAGGTCTAGTTCAGGGTGGTGGAATTGCATAACGATGTAAGAGAAAAGATTGAAAAGATTTCAGAGAAGAGATACAGAGATGATGAAAGGATTAGAAAATAAGACCTATGAAGAGGAGAAAATGGTGATATGAATTGGAGTATTACTACTCCAGAGAAAGAATCCATTATAATTGCTTGTTTTTTATAGTTTACAGACTACTTTTGCATGTGTAAAGTCCCTTAACCTTTCACATAATAAATATGTAAATTTGTTATTATTATCCCTGTTTTACAGGCATAGAAACTGCGGCACAGAGAATTTAACTGACTTGTCACATAGTTATAAGGTATAATTCATGTTTTCTTAGTCTCATGTCCAATATTTTTTTCCATGACACCACTTTTGGTTTAGTCTGCAGAACAAGGAATTTAATTTGGATGTAATAAACAAAGACATTTCTTATTACAGTTTGTAAATTCTGGTAAGAGTTATCCCAGGTTGTTCCCAAATATCTTTGAAATGCACTTGGAATAGATATTCATCTGTCTGGTATGGTTTGGGAAAGGGTAAAGGATATGGCTAGAGGGTAAGAGATTACTTCAATATGGTCTCTTCAAGTGCTAAGATTTTAGTATAGTCTTTTGGCCAAATTTTCGACTTTCAGAATAAATCATTTCAAATTTATTTAACAGTTAAAATTTGACCAAATGATACTACCTTTTGAGCTTTATATCACAGCTGGACTTGGCTCTAGGATGTGCTCATTGCATGGGCTGTGTATATTTTTATTCAATACCCAGAGCGTGCAGTGTGAACATAATAGAGATTGAAAGACAGCCAGAGGGTAAAACACAAATTATTAAAAAGTAATTTTGTGCTTTATGTAGATTTATTAACTCTTCATTTTAAGCTTTGTACTAAACCTGCCTCCGAACTTTCAATTCCACAATCTAGATTCCAAACTCATAACTGGAATCTGCGTACTTCTATTTTTATAATGGATTTTTTTATTCCTCTTTTATTTAGATTAAAAATTTGTTAAAATTTCACATGGGTAGTCAAAGTTAGCTTTCAGTAACGGAAGAATTCTTTTAATAGAACTATAAAAAGCACATTTGGAAGAACATAATTATTATGATTTTTTATCATTTTATTGATATTTCTTTGCTGACACAACAGATGCTATTTACAGTTGATAATTAAAATCTCCATAGTATGATTTTACCCCATGATAATATTGGTGAACATATCATCTTGTGATCAGCTAAATGGATGTTTCTTTAACCACCTTGTTAAAAATTTTCTATAATTTCCAATATTTTTACAATGAGAATCTATTACTTCAATAATTATAAATTGATTTTATATCCTTAAGTTGAAACAGAAAAAAAATTTCCTAGAGTATTAGAATGAATTAGTTTGATTTGACAGCTGTGTGATCTTTGCATAAAATTCCAAATATAAAATATACTTGCTCCAATCATGACTATAGTCCTCATAATTAGAAAATTGTTTTGTTATTCTTATTTTGGTATCTCCTTGCTTATATTAAGAACCAAAAGCTGGACTTTTAGACATCTAATAGCAAAATATATATTTAGAAGTTCTTATTAAGAGACCTGGACTTGGTTCAAAAGATGAATAAAAAGATATTATAGAAAAGAAAAATAACAAAAGTACATTTGAGTGAACCTATAAAACAGAATAGAGATAGAAAATGGGCTTATAGGGAAAGAGGAATTTTAATAAATGCTCATTTGAAATATTGGGATATTTTCTATAATATTATCAAACAAAATTATGGTGTAATAGTTTTAAAGAAAATGTCAGAATATGTTCAACACATTGTGTTTCTTCATGCCTGGCATATAGCAGGTCCTCAATAAGTATTTGTTGCAAGAATAAGAGAACCAACAAGTCTTATTTGAGCACCTGTTATGTGGAGGATAAAAACCTACGAGCCAAACAGAGCTTATGATCTAATATGGGAGAGAAGAAATATAAGGCTGATGCACAAATAACCACTACATAAGAAAGTGTGTGATAAGAATAAATGTATCTTGAAAGGTCGAGGAAAGCCAGATCATTTCCCATCTGGGAAGGTTTTAGAGAGAAAAGGTGACTTGAGCCTCAGAATTAGTAAAAATTAAGTGAGCAAAATTATTTATTGTAGAAATTTAAGCAAATATATAAAGATTACTAATCAATATTACTATAAGACACTTAATGAATCAAAAACAAATATCAGATCATCAAGAAATCTTTTTATAATCATCGATTCTTTAAAATTCCATTTGCCTTTTACCTTCTTATAATATGAAATAGTCTAGGTTCCTGGAAGCCTCTTTGTCTCTTGGCTTTGTTTTTCCTTAATATGTCACATATATCAATTCTAGTAGAGCATATGCAAAACATTTCAGTAATTACTCTGTCAATCATTTTATTCTTCATGTTAAACTTGTAGCCTAAGTTATTAGAAATTAATTTAAATCATGAAAACAACATTAGTTGTTTCTAGTATAAAAACTTGTAACTGTTTTCCTTCCTGGGAAGATCAAAGAGTTTAATTTTTTTTCTCTTTATTTCCTCTTTGGTCACCTTTGTGAGAAGTACCCAGTATTAGGAAATGTTGATTTCATCAGGGTAGGGAGCGGTGTTAGGAGTAAAGCAAGCTGATTGCCCCACCCAAGACATTTATGCCTATCATATGAATGATATGAAAATCACTTGGATTCTAAGCTAGTTTTCTCACCCCTTTCATGCATATTGCTCCTAACCCACTTTCCTATTTATCAGATAGAATTTAGCTACGCCCATTTTCTTTTTCCTCTTTTTCCTTCTCTATCTCCTGTTTCTTCTTATTATTTATTAAGTGTACAGAGATCATGCAGGTTTTGTTCACCATTCTTTACCAACTACTAACACAGCCCATGGGCTTGAATGAGCATCCATATAAATATTTGTTGAATAAATTAATAACCACTTGGTCTGGAAAAGAAAACCCAATTAAATATAGCAATCTAATCAAGAAACACAATATAGGAAGATCAATCTGACTCCTGAGTATACACAGTGCATACTAAAATAAAATGCAAATGCTTTTTATTTTATAAACTCTTAAAATATTTCTACTACTGCTTCTCTACCCAACTCTGCCTAAGAGCACAGAAGACTTAGGGCCTGTCTGCCTCACACCCCTTCAACACTTTTTAGCTGTGTAACCTGAAGTCAGTGAATTCATATTCCTGAACTTCAGGTTTTCTCAATATAAAATCTGACTAATAATATCTTGTCAATCTGAAGGCAGTGGATTGAATGAGAAAATCTATTGCTCCAACTTATTATGGATGAAAATGTGAATACAATTTTTTAAAATTTATGTGGAAAAATGCATGTGGAGTATTTTGCTCTTTGCTTATTAATTAAAACTAATTAGTTACTGTAACTAATTCCACATGGGATTCTAAAACCCCCTAAATTAAAAATAATACATAAATATATATATCTTTTAATAACAGAACTCATGACACCTACTTAGTAATGCTGATTAATATTATCATTTCTAAGTATGTAATCCGTGACATTTCTAAACACAAATTTTTAAGATCAAAAGCTTTGTCATACACGATTGTATCCCTAGATGTTTAATAATCCTATATTTTGAAGGATTAAAAGTTAAAGAACCATTGATAATGGCCCTTCAATTGAAGTAATTGTAGAATACTTTTTATTGGTGAGCTCCTTTTTTTTTTAACTTGCACTGAAATTTTATCCATATTGTTCTTTTATTCATTTAATTAAGTTGACTAATGTCTGGTATTGTGCTAGGAGCTGCAGATGCAACGATAAATAAGACTCAATCCCTCTCCTCAAAGAGATCAAATTTTATTGGGAGAAGTGGGCAAGTAAGCCTACAATTAAAATACTGTGTTGGAAGTGCTACAGCAGGAGTAGCCCAGGATGCTTTGAGAGCACATGAAAGCAGTGCTCCTAGAGAAGGTGGTATCAGTGTTGCATGTCTCCTGCCTATTCATGTCCTTCCCACAGAGGTTGAAATGCAAATTATTTAAATATTTAATGTCTAACTGAGAGATGTAGCAAGAATTTATTGTTTGATTACTTTGAGTTTTGTACTACAAGGAACTACAAAACACGTTTCTGGGACTAGCGGTGGAGATGAAAAGAAAAGGAAAGAAAAACTAAGAAACAAAGAGGCAGTTTTCACGAACCTAGTAAGTAAATAAGGTATGATGAGGAATCAGATGGTCACGGGTACAATTCCTGGAAATTGCGAATTATGAGGTTGAATGCAATCTGATAGGTGACAATGCTAAGGATTTTTCTTAGAGGGTAATGTACTTAGATTTTTTAAGTACCAAACAAGACACACATTTTGAGTTGTGTGCATTAGGTTGTAGAACTAAACATTGCTATGAGGGCAATTTGCCATTACACTACTTCTTTAGATGTGTTAAATGGTCTGGCAAACCACGTGTCCAATCTGTTAGCCAAAATGTGTTAATGTGTTATAATGGCTACTTTAATATCTATTCTTAACTACACTCCTTCAATGTGTTCTCAACCCATATTAGTGTATTGCTAATGAATTATGTTAATATTCTTTTGCTGTATATGCTCATTTCATGGTTATTAGTTACTTTTTTCATTGTTCCTCAACTTCTTACGTAATTTCCGCACATATCATAGACTAAGTGTTCCTTTACTATATTTTTACAAATAATTTTACAACTACCTCACGTACCAAGCCAAAAAATGTTAGTAAATGAATTGGTTTACTAAAAATGCTAGAGGAGCTATATCTAGATCTGCCATTTCAGGAGACTGATGAGGCTACACATTGTAGAAATCTTTTCTGCCTCTTAAATTCCTTTCACTGGTTTGACTGGATTCTTTTGGAAAATACTGTACCTTCCCAAGTTTTTTTTGCGGAGCACAGGCTCCGGACGCGCAGGCTCAGCGGCCATGGCTCACGGGCCCAGCCGCCGCGCGGCATGTGGGATCCTCCCGGACCAGGGCATGAACCCGTGTCCCCTGCATCGGCAGGCAGACTCTCAACCACTGCGCCACCAGTGGTTTGAATTGACCTGCTCATTTGAATTGACCTGCTAATTAAGGTTACAGAAATAACTTGCTGAATCATAGCACACTTATTTTGATTATTTCCATCCTGGCTTTCTTCATATTTTCATTATTATTTCAAATATGCATTTACTTTTTGTTTGCATGGTAATTTCAGCCAACTTACCTTCATTTAGCTCACTTTGTACAAGAAAATGAATTATCTCATTGTTTCATCCATTTGATTGATTTCTGCTACTGTATATACTTTTGAACTGTCCCAGATATTTTCTGAGCTTCTCTATTATCTTTTCTGAACTTTTTATCTCAGAATCACCTATCATTGTTTTATATGCTAACTTTGTTACTCTTGGATGCTTTGTCTCCCTGCTTATTGTTTAACTGGAGAAATTAAAGATGGAGAGAAAAATAATTAGTTTAATTTAATCTCCAAATTTATTCCTGTCCTCTCTGCTTTTACACAGTGTTTTTCCTAAGGTATTGCTTCAACATGAAGAAAAAAGAATTCTCATTTAATCACCCATTGATCCATTTATTCATTTATTTTGTAACTATCATTAACACAGTTGGTTACAAAGGAATGGATATATCCATTAACTTCTTAATGCAATAAATTCCTATTTCCACTGAGTCAAGTTCTGTTTTGCTTTACCTTTAACTCCCTGTAGTCTAAAAAAGAAGAGAGACAGAGAGAGAGACAGAGAGAGAGAGAGAGAATATATATATATATATATATATATATATATACACATACATATATCTCAAGCATTGCTTAGAAAGCGTTTGCTAAAGTTGACTCAAGTGTCAGGTAATATCAGGTAATTTTTTTTTCTGGAATAGATTTGAAATTGAGCAAAAATTATCTAATATGAAAATATTCTGTTTGAAATAGCCATCCATTATCATAGACCTTATACAAAACCTTCTCATGGAAATGAATATTTTTTCTGAAGTCATTTTTAGATATAGTCAAATTGTATCAGGTCATATAGTTTGAAAAGTTAACACACTGACAATTTCATTTAATTTCAATTTGGTCAAAAGACATCTTGCCTTGAAAAGGGCATCTGGGAAAAAGAAACAAAAAATTAAATATACTTATATCATGTTTAACTTGGTAAGGAAAAGGCCTAAGTTATCTCAAGAAATGAATATTACATAATAATAAAATAATAAATAAATAATGTTTACAGTGAGATAGTCTTAACTCCAGAAATGAATTTTCAGGTTGTGATTATGAAACAATCTTATAAATAAATAGCTGCAGCTCAATGAAATTGAGAGGCATGTATCTTCAGCATAATTCAATTAGTTGCTATGTCTTTTGTCACACTTCCTTATTTTTAATAAATTAGTTTAAAATAGAAATATTTTCATACATTTCCCATAACTTGATTGCTCTTTCATTTCAAAATAAGGATGGAATGGAACCAGAAAAAAAAATCATCTAAAAAATATTCATTCAGGGCTTCCCTGGTGGCGCAGTGGTTGAGAGTCCGCCTGCTGATGCAGGAGACACGGGTTCGTGCCCTGGTCCGGGAAGATCCCACATGCCGCGGAGCGGCTGGGCCCGTGAGCCATGGCCGCTGAGCCTGCGCGTCCAGAGCCTGTACTCCGCAACGGGAGAGGCCACAACAGTGAGAGGCCCACATACGGAAAAAAAAAAAAAAAATTCATTCATGTGATATTTTATGTTTTTAAAGACCATTGATGTTTTAGGGTATTTACCTAAATTACCCTTCATTTTTAATTGTTTAAATCCTTATTTGCTGGCAATCAATAGCAGGTTACATGCACAAAACCTGTGATAATAAGAATATGGGCAAAACTTTTCTGCTTTATAAATAATTCATGCAAATTCAGCAATGCAGCCTGAAAATGCATTTTTATAAACTACATGTAATATGGAAAGTATTAAGTGATATTAACAAGTAACCAATTTTAATGAATAGAAGAAATCTGTTTTAATGTGATAAGTCTACTTCCCTTAGGATACAGTTTGTCTAGAGCAGGCATGAATATGTTTTTATACATCATGATCCACCTAATCAAATTCTTCAGGGGAGGTAATTATTTTATTTCATTTTCATATTTTTAGAGTTCATAATTTCCATGAAAAAAAACTGATTATTGATAACTATAGCTTAGAACTCCTGAAGAATAAGCTAAAAGCTTGTTCTTTTCTTTTGATGCCTTCTTTAAAACTATTGACCCTTGCCAATTAATTGATGATTTGGGAAGCAGTCAATCATGCTCTGAACATCTAATGCATCTAGGCTAAAAACCAAGGTACCTCGGCTTAAAATCTCTTGGTTACTACTGGCAAAGCCCTGGATTTATTCATCTTTGAATTTCTAGTATGTAGATCAGTATACAGTAGTTTCTCATTAAATGTTATTGACTGAATTAATTAGTTCCTTTCAGCAGGCATTTATAGGGCACCTGTTATTCTGCCTTCTGTCTCCAAACTCCTACTATACTTCTTGTTTGTACTGTTTTATCAGTACTATTTTAATACATACCCTGTCTTATGATTGTTTCCCTAGATAGTTTAGGACTTTATTTTATTCATATGTAGTTTATCAACAGAATTAAATTACATGTTCCTTGTAGGTAGGAATCAGGTCACTCATTTCATTTGACTCTTTCATAAAGCCAGCACGTAAATACACAATAAATATTTTGCTGGTTAATTTGAACAGTATGAGAGAACATGAAAAAAATGCTGCCATATTCCCTTATACCACTCAACAAACTATTCCACAAAGTAACATGTATTTTAAGGGAAATGAGAGTATATATGTGTTATAAAGTAAAAATAATTTTTACTCCAGAATGTCAGCTAGGAATGCTGAAAAACAAACTTGCATAAAATAATTTGTTTAGAAGAATAAATCAGTGCTGGGGGAAGTCTTCTATTTTTTATCTTGCAGAATATACTCATTTCTTAAATTTTGAGTTAGGTTTTTATTTGAAATTGAGTTATCAATTATATTTACTGCCTAATTTCTTATTTCATGGATAATATCTTGGTCTTCTGTGCCTATTTACTTTCCAACTAATATTAAGACTAGACTGCAATATGTGTGTACTTCATTGTTTTATTTTTATGATCTAATGTTTCCTTTGTTTACCAAAGAGGTTTAAATAATATGAAAATAATGTATTCAGTATACAGAGTTTTTCTGTGCATATCTTAATTACCCAATGCCAAGACTAGAGATTCAAAGAATAGGTTTTGTACATTTAAACCTAGTAGGTTTATGAGTATGACTTCACAGCATCTATAATCTCCTAGGATACCTAGCATGAGACTCAGTAACAGCAGCAGATAAGATATACTTAATTTTTTCATTCTTCTCAAATCAATCAGTATTCAACACTTACCAAGGAATCTATCTATAGAAAACTATATCTCACATATCTATCCATATTCTGCCGTCCTTTTGGCTTCCAGTACTCTCAAATCCCTAAGCTGTTTAGGGACCACTATTGTAATGCCCAACTGTGGGTTTTTCTTAACTTTTACTTAAATCTCCCAAGTAAACACACACATCGATCAAGTCTTACTTTCCCTAGGTCTCATTCTTTTTTAACGTTCAATTTGCCAGTTAATCTACAATGCTATAGTAGTCAGCTTGTCAGCCCTTTCAGATAGAATCTTACTGCAAACTAGCCATTTCAAAATGTTTAAACATATGTAATGAATTTTTATGTATTGTACAGCCAATATGTTGCTTCATTCTATATTGATTTTTCTTTATCAGCAATTATCTTCCTCTTTGGGGCTAAAATAAATGCTGAAATAAAAGAGTGGCAGAATTTTTCAATATTATCTGGGAATACGAGATGAAGAGATTGGCTTTTTGAAATAACAAGGCATTTTAATACCTCACTTAGTACTTCTTAATTTCATATTTATCACACTCATGATACAGAATGTTGACAAGTACATAGAATTATTGAATATTTTGCTTAATTTTGTTTACATAGGTGTGGATATTATAAAGTTACATCTTTCTTTTTTTTAACATCTTTATTGGAGTATAATTGCTTTACAATGGTGTATTAGTTTCTGTTTTATAACACAGTGAATTAGTTATACATATACATATATCCCCATATCTCCTCCCTCTTGTGTCTCCATCCTACACTCCCTATCCCACCCCTCTAGGTGATCACAAAGTAGAGAGCTGATCTCCCTGTGCTATGCGGCTGCTTCCCACTAGCTAACTACTTTACATTTGGTAGTATATATAAGTCCACGCCACTCTCTCACTTTGTCCCAGCTTACCCTTCCCCCTCCCCGTGTCGTCAAGTCCATTCTCTACCGCTCCGTCTTTATTCCGGTCGTGCACCTAGGTGCTTCAGAACCTTTTTTTTTTTTTTTTTAGATTCCATATATATGTGTTACCATACGGCATTTGTTTTTCTCTTTCTGACTTACTTCACTCTGTATGACAGACTCTCTAGGTCCATCCACCTCACTACAAATAACTCAATTTCGTTTCTTTTTATGGCTGAGTAATATTCCATTGTATATACGTGCCACATCTTTTTTATCCATTCATCTGTCGATAGACACTTAGGTTGCTTCCATGTCCTGGCTATTGTAAATAGAGCTGCAATGAACACTGTAGTACATGACTCTTGTTGAATTACGGTTTTCTCAGAGTATATGCCCAGTAGTGGGATTGCTGGGTCATATGGTAGTTCTATTTTTAGCTTTTTAAGGAACCTCCCTGCTGTCCTCAGTAGTGGCCGTATCAAATTACATTCCCACCAACAGTGCAAGAGAGTTCCCTTTTCTCCACACCCGCTCCAGCATTTATTGTTTGTAGAGTTTTTGATGATGGCCATTCTGATTGGTGTGAGGTAATACCTCATTGTAGTTTTGATTTGCATTTCTCTAATGATTAGTGATGTTGAGCATTCTTTCATGTGTTTGTTGGCAATCTGTGTATCTTCTTTGGAGAAATGTCTATTTAAGTCTTCTGCCCATTTTTGGATTGGGTTGTTTGTTTTCTTGATATTGAGCTGCATGAGCTGCTTGTAAATTGTGGAGATTAATGCTTTGTCAGTTGCTTCATTTGCAAATATTTTCTCTCATTCTGAGGGTTGTCTTTTCATCTTGTTTATGGTTTCCTTTGCTGTGCAAAAGCTTTTAAGTTTCATTAGGTCGAATTTGTTTATCCTTGTTTTTATTTCCATTTCTCTGGGAGGTGAGTCAAAAAGGATCTTGCTGTGATTTATGTCATAGAGTGTTCTGCCTAGGTTTTCTTCTAAGAGTTTTACAGTGTCTGGCCTTACATTTTGGGCTTTAATCCATTTTGAGTTTATTTTTGTGTATGGTGTTAGGGAGTGTTCTAATTTCATTCTTTTACATGTAGCTGTCCAGTTTTCCCAGCACCACTTATTAAAGAGGCTGTCTTTTCTCCATTGTATATTCTTGCCTCCTTTAACAAAAATAAGGTGACCATATGTGCGTGAGTTTGTCTCTGGGCTTTCTATCTATTCCACTGATCTATATTTCTGTTTTTGTGCCAGTATCATACTGTCTTGATTACTGTAGCTTTGTAGTATAGTCTGAAGTCAGGGAGCCTGATTCCTCCAGCTCCGCTTTTCTTTCTCAAGATTGCTTTGGCTATTCGGGGCCTTTTATGTTTCCATAAAAGCAGTGAAATTTATTTTTCTAGTTCTGTGAAAAATGCCAGTGGTAGTTTGATAGGGATTGCATTAAATCTGTAGATTGCTTTGGGTAGTAGAGTCATTTTCACAATGTTGATTCTTCCAATCCAGGAACATGGTATATCTATCCATCTGTTTGTATCATCTTTAATTTCTTTCATCAGTGTCTTACAGTTTTCTGCATACAGGTCTTTTGTCTCCTTGGGTAGGTTTATTCCTAGGTATTTTATTCTTTTTGTTGCAATGGTAAATGGGAGTGTTTCCAGAATTTCTCTTTCAGATTTTTCATCGTTAGTGTAGAGGAATGCAAGAGATTTCTGTTCATTCATTTTGTACCCTGCTACTTTACCAAATTCATTGATTAGCTCTAGTAGTTTTCTGGTAGCATCTTTAGGATTCTCTATGTATACTATCATGTCATCTGCAAACAGTGACAGCTTTACTTTTTCTTTTCCAATTTGAATTCCTTTAATTTCTTTTTCTTCTCTGATTGCTGTGCCTAAAACGTCCAAAACTATGTTGAATAATAGTGGTGAGCGTGGACAACCTTGTCTTGTTCCTGATCTTAGTGGAAATGGTTTCAGTTTCTCACCATTGAGAATGATGTTGGCTGTGGGTTTGTCATATATGGTCTTTATTATGTTGTGGTAAGTGCCCTCTATGCCTACTTTCTGGAGGGTTGTTATCATAAATGGGTGTTGAATTTGCTGAAAGCTTTTTCTGCATCTATTGAGATGATCATATGGTTTTTCTCCTTCAATTTGTTAATATGGTGTATCACATTGATTGATTGGTGTATATTGAAGAATCCTTGCATGCCTGGGGTAAACCCCACTTGATTATGGTATATGATCCTTTTTTTTTTCATGGACCCAGTAAGATATTACAACTAGTTCAGACAAGAACTCAACATACCACCTTCACAGTCAGATAGGGATGCTGAAATAAATTTGCAAATGTATGCAAAACTGGGCAATAGTCATAGGTTTACAATTACTTGCATTTTACTAGATACAATTTGTATTTCTATGGACAGAAATTGTTTGCATTACTATCAGTTTTCTGCAACTTCTACCTCTAAAGAATTGTGAGATAGTCTTGCCAAGGACAAAGGTGGAGGGACTTCCCTGGTGGTCCAGTGGCTAAAGACTTCTCGCTTCCACCACAGCAGGCATGGGTTCCATCCCTGGTTGGGGGAACTAAGATTTCACATGCTGTGCAGCTCGGCCCCCCAGAAAAAGAAAAAAAAAAGGACAAGGTGGAGATAACCCAGTTGAAACCATGCACCTTGGACTGGGACTCAAACATAGCCAAAACTCAGATTGGGACTTGAACCCACATGGCCAGGACTTGAACCTGGCCAAAACCTGGATTGCGACTTGAACCCATGAGGCTGGGACTTAAACCTGGCCAAAACCCACAGTCTTCCAACTGAGATCACACACCTGGTTTCAGAACTTAATGAAGCTCAGGTTCTTGATGTCACATCGCAGAAAGAATTCAGTGAGAGACAAAGTGATAGATAAGAAGTAGATTTATTTAGAGAGAAACACACTCCACAGACAGAGTGTGGGCCATCTCAGAAGGTGAGAAAGGCCAGTGTATGATCCTTTTAATGTGCTGTTGGATTCAATTTGCTAGTATTTTGTTGAGGATTTTTGCATCTATGTTCATCAGTGATATTGGCATGTAGTTTTCTTTCCTTCTGACATCTTTGTCTGGTTTTGGTATCAGGGTGATGGTGGCCTCATAGAATGAGCTTGGAGTGTTCTTCCCTCTGCTATATTTTGGAAGAGTTTGAGAAGGATACATGTTAGCTCTTCTCTAAATGTTTGATAGAATTCGCCTGTGAAGCCATCTGGTCCTGGGCTTTTGTTTGCTGGAAGATTTTTAATCAGAGTCTCAAATTCAGTGCTTGTGATTGGTCTGTTTATATTTTCTATTTCTCCCTGGTTCAGTCTTGGAAGGTTGTGCTTTTCTAAGAATTTGTCCATTTCTTCCAGGTTGTTCATTTTATTGGCATAGAGTTGCTTGTAGTAATCTCTCATGATCCTTTGTATTTCTGCAGTGTCAGTTGTTACTTCTCATTTTTCATATCTGATTCTATTGATTTGAGTTTTTCCCCTTTTTTTCTTGATAAATCTGGCTAATGGTTTATCAATTTTGTTTATCTTCTCAAAGAACCAGCTTTTAGTTTTATTGCTCTTTGCTACTCTTTCCTTCATTTCTCTTTCATTAATTTCTGGTCTGATATTTATGATTTCTTTCCTTCCACTAATGTTGGAGGTTTTTTGTTCTTTCTCTAATTGCTTTAGGTGCAAGGTTAGGTTGTTCATTTGAGATGTTTGTTTCTTAAGGTAGGATTGTATTGCTATAAACTTCCCTCTTAGAACTGCTTTTGCTGCATTGCCTAGGTTTTGGGTCATCGTGTTTTCATTGTCATTTGTTTCTAGGATTTTTTGATTTCCTCTTTGATTTCTTCAGTGATCTCTTGGTTATTTAGTAGCATATTGTTTAGTCTCCATGTGCTTGTATTTTTTACAGTTTTCTTTCCTGTAATTGATATATAGTCTCATAGCATTGTGGTCAGAAAAGATGCTTGATACGATTTCAACTTTCTTAAATTTACCAAGGCTTGACTTGTGACCCATGATATGATCTATCTTGCAGAATGTTCCATGAGCACTTGAGATGAAAGTGTATTCTGTTGTTTTGGATGGCATGTACTATAAATATCAATTAAGTCCATCTTGTTTACTGTATCATTTAAAGCTTGTGTTTCCTTATTTATTTTCAATTTGGATGATCTGTCCATTGGTAAAAGTGGGGTGTTAAAGTCCCCTACTATGATTGTGTTACTCTCAATTTCCTCATTTATGGCTGTTAGCATTTGCCTTATGTATTGAGGTGCTCCTATGTTGGGTGCATAAATATTTACAATTATTATATCTTCTTCTTGGATTGATCCCTTGATCATTATGTAGTGTCCTTCTTTGTCTCTTGTAATAGTCTTTATTTTAAAGTCTATTTTGTCTGATGTGAGAATTGCTACTCTAGCTTTCTTTTGATTTCCATTTGCATGGAATATCTTTTTCCATCACTTCACTTTCAGTCTGTATGTGTCCCTCGGTGTGAAGTGGGTCTCTTGTAGACAGCATATATATGGGTCTTGTTTTTGTATCCATTCAGCCAGTCTATGTCTTTTGGTTGGAGCATTTAATCCATTTACATTTAAGGTAATTATTAATATGTATGTTCCTATTATCATTTTCTTAATTGTTTTGGGTTTGTTATTGTAGGTCTTTTCCTCCTCTTGTGTTTCCTGCCTAGAGAAGGTCCTTTAGCATTTGTTGTAAAGCTGGTTTGGTGCTGAATTCTCTTAGCTTTTGCTTGTCTGTAAAGGTTTAATTTCTCCATCGAATCTTAATGAGATCCTTGCTGGATTGCATAATCTTGGTTGTAGGTTTCATCCTTTCATCTCTTTAAATATGTCCTGCCACTCCCTTCTGGCTTGCAGAGTTTCTGCTGAAAGATCAACTCTTAACCTTATGGGGAATCCCTTTTATGTTATTTGTTGTTTTTCCCTTGCTGCTTTTAATATTTTTTCTTGTATTTAATTTTTGATAGTTTGATTAATATATGTCTTGGCATGTTTCTCCTTGGATTTATCCTGAATGGGACTCTGCACTTCCTGGACTTGATTAACTATTTCCTTTCCCATATTAGGGAACTTTTCAACTATAATCTCTTCAAGTATTTTCTCAGACCCTTTCTTTTTCTCTTCTTCTTCTTCAACCCCTATAATTCGAATGTTGGTGCATTTCATGTTGTCCCAGAGGTCTCTAAGACTGTCCTCAATTCGTTTCATTTTTTTTCCTTTATTCTGCTTGGCAGTAGTTATTTCCACAACTTTATATTCCAGGTCACTTATCCGTTCTTCTGCCTCATTTATTCTGCTATTGATTCCTTCTAGAGAATTTTTTATTTCATTTATTTTGCTGTTCATCATTATTTGTTTGGTCTTTAGTTCTTCTAGGTCCTTGTTAAACATTTCTTGTATTTTCTCCATTCTATTTCCAAGAATTTGGATCATCTTTACCATCATTACTCTGTTTTTCAGGTAAACTGCCTATTTCCTCTTCATTTGTTTGGTCTGGTGGGTTTTTACCTTGCTCCTTCATCTGCTGTGTGTTTCTTTGTCTTCTCATTTTGCTTAACTTATTGTGTTTGGGGTCTCCTTTTTGCAGGCTGCAGGTTCGTGTTCCCGTTGTTTTTGGTGTCTGCCCCCAATGGCTAAGGTTGTTTCAGTGGGTTGTGTAGGCTTCCTGGTGGAGGGGACTAGTGCCTGTGTTCTGGTGGATGAGACTGGATCTTGTCTCTCTGGTGGGCAGGTCCACGTCTGGGGGTGTGTTTTGGGGTGTCTGTGACCTTATTATGATTTTAGGCAGCCTCTCTGCTAATGGGTGGGGTTGTGTTCCTGTCTTGCTAGCTGTTTGGCATAGGGTGTCCTGCACGGTAGCTTGCTGGTCATTGAGTGGACCAACTGTGAGTAGTAGTAACTCACCTAGTCTATTAAATAATAGACTAGGTGAAAATCTTGCCAGTAGGATATCACCTCTTATTCTTTTTGAAATTGCCAACAAAAATTGTCAACAAATCAGACACTATATTTTGTTTTGGGAATAAGTGAGGAATCACATGGATTTAGGAAGAAAAATCAACCTAAAATAAAATGTGTACAATAGTATTGCCTTTTATTGTAAAGTACTTGCATAAGTAACAGGAACATCATGATGCCTAATGTAAATGTCCGAAGTATAAGAGGGGCTACTCACATGAAAAAGTACTATGAATTTTCACACGACACATTCAGACCATAGCAGATACGTAGTTGCATTCCGTGTGAAGCTTTGAGTGAAAATATGACAAGAGGATCAAAAACAACTGAAATCTATGCTTGCAATTTTCATCCAAATCTCTCAGATGAGTCAACAAAAACCAAACACACATTTTTAAAAAAATCATTTCCATCTCCTTGTAGTTTTTGTTTTGCTTGTGCTTTTGGTGAATTGGTTTTATATGATGCTAAGATCTCTGAAACAGCAAGGCTATCTTCCAAATTTAACCACCATCGAGTGAGGGAAAAGTGTTTCTAACAAACCTGTGTTTGCTTTTAATTATTTATTTACTAGGTTGGCCTTTCTTCAGAAGATAAACAGGAAGACAATAAGTCAACTTACCTTGAATGTATTTTTATCAGTTGAGCCAGAAGGATAGGTTGAATCTTTGTCTCAGCAGGTAGGACTCTCTAGGAAGAAGAATCACATGAGATCAGGAGGGGACAAGGCAGGCAATTTACTAAGGTCCTAATTAGTAACCAACCAGGAAAATCTCTGATTAGGCACATTATGAATACTGACAGCAGTTAAGGTCCAGGCATACAGGAAGTTTATGTCAAAAGACCAAACCTATGCATCAGGTAGACATTCCAGAAATTAGGCAAATCATGAGATCGGTGGAGACTAGACAGGTATATCTCTTCCCCTCTGACATACACCTGTATGGCTGCCACTGGCTGTGAAAGTTATCTCAATTTACCCAAGTACTTCAAGCTGATTTGTAGCTTAAGGTGAAGTTTTCCACAGTGCTGAAAAGTGTTCTGTTTCCTCTTGCTGATTTTCATGTAAATTTGTGGTTTCATTTTTAAACAGACTTATTGAGATATAATTTAAATATTTGCTTAGTTTTTGATATGCCTTTCTTCTTGGCACATATACCCTGTAAGAAACTAGAGGTCTCTTTCTTTTTTTAGTATCCATGACACATTATTTTCTCCTTTCCTTAAGAGAGATTTTTCTACTTAAAATGTATTCTTTATCTATCTGATGTAACAGTTGTCATTTTTCCATCCCTATCATTTACAACCTAATTATTTCTTGGACTAAAACCTTTTTATAAGGAGATATGTTTGCCTGTTTCATGCTGCTGACAAAAGATTCATAGTGATAGTAGGCAAAGCAACATGTTCAGTTATCAATTAAATATACTAAGGCAGGGGAAACATTAAATATAAGATCTAATGACCTAGAGGCTAAGCAGCAGATTGAAAACACAAGTTACAGTTGTGAGTATTGAGCTCAATTCTGTTCTGAGCTTGCTCTCTTTGCTTCAGCTCTCTCTGCAGAAATGGAGTAAGTCATGCTAACCAACCTTCAAAGATAGTTGTGAGGAATGTTGCTAAAAATAATAAAATGTAATAGTCACTAACATAATTTTCTAGAGAAATTGAAATGAAAAGCAAACTGAGTATCTAAGAAAGAGTTTTTCTAAAGTTTATTCAGAGAACAACCTTTCTAACAATCATCTTATTTCTCTTTACGATTATCTAGTTTTACCATATTAGTGTTACCAAGGTGCCATATTATGTAGGATGAGTCGAAAACTTGAATTCTGAGCAAAAATTACATTTTAGGTTTTGTAATAACATGAAGCAATTCAAGATATGAGATTTGTGTTTGGTTATTTACATCAATATTGAACACACTGTGTTTCTTTTTCCTTCTAGTAGATGTGATTTTTAAGGTCATTTACATTAGAGCTTTATTTTTCCTAACACATACACATAACTATTATTATTTTTTAAGTATAATCCATTGTACAGCCAAATTTTAAAATGTTCTGAAGGAGTTTGATAGTACCTTAAGTTCAATGAATAGCAATATTGGATACTATTGGATACCAAATGCATTGGGTAAATTATTTGTCATAGAGCTTTATTTTTAAAGTACAGTTTATATTTCAGAAAATGCACAGTAACTAAATTACTTCCCTACACTTTTCCTGAATAACCTTTTACTGTATTCTGGTTTTTTGGTTGTTGTTTTTTGTTTGTTTTTTACTTAAAATGTTACTTAGTAACTGAAGCAGTAATGCAAACAATAGAGCTCCCTTACAACATCCTTGCATTATATGTTCATTTTCTGCTCGGATTTATAGTATTCTCTATAGTCTGTGGATTATCAGAATCATTGAACTCTATTTTTAGTCACACTTCATTAATTCAGAATGGACATAAATTGAGGATGATTAAGTAAAAAACAAAAGAAAAGTATGGGGTTTAGGAAATACTCTAAATTCCTTCAGAAACAATAATGTTGTTCACTAGAAACTCCAGGGTTTTTTTTCCCTTGAAAACATTTTTTTTTTGCATCATGCAAGATTTCTTAGCAATGCGACTGTCACATTATATCAGAACAGACAAGTGAGATGATGGGGCACTGTTAATTTGATCTTGAGCAATGATTTCAAACATTCTATAGTATTCAATGATATCTATTATTAAAATAGGTTACAGCAAGACCTTTGCTAGTTACTTCAATCATTACTTGTTATCACTATATAATTATGAAAATAATTTAATAGTTTTACATTTTTATAATTCATGGTATCATTGAACTATTAATCATTTGTTTCTTGAGTTTTAAGTGAACTCTGGGCTCTACTAAATAGAGGAAAACAATGTCACATTGTGGGGGGCTTAATATATTCAAACCTGTAAGCAACAGTTCTATTACACTTATGTTCTTTTTGGTTTTGTGAATCTATTGTATGTTTTTGATTTGTAGTTGTAAGCAACAATTCTAAATAGTAGATTATGAGCTAATCTGAAAATAATACTATCATTTATAGAATCTGTTGCTTTTTAACAATAAAAGATCCCTAGAGAACAATAAAGTATTACTTACAACAGTGCATTCAGCCGTCCCCCGGATCTGTCTTTTGCTTCAATGGTGTTTGGACAGAACAGACCCAGGGACGCCCCTTGCTCCAGCCTCAACCATCCTCCAACCCTTTTTTCCAGTCGCAGCTTTTGGAAACAGCCACTCAGCCATCCTCAGCTTTTGGGACCAGCCAACACCATTTTTTGAGCTTAACTCCTTATTACTGATCAGCCACGAGCTCCCAGATTCCTCAGAATTATTCCGCTGAGGTGGAGGCCGCCGCCAACCTCCTGGTCAACCTGCATCTGGGTCCTCCTACACCTACTTCTCTCTGGGCTTCTATTGCCACCGCGAGGATGTGGCTCGGGACGGCATGGGCCACTTTTTCTGCGAATTGTCCAAGGAGAGGCATGAGGATACTGACAGTCTCTTGAAGATGCAAAACCAGTGCCACGACACTACCTTCTTTCAGGACGTGCAGAAGCCGTCCCAAGATGAGTGGGGTAAAACCCAGGACACTATGGAAGCCGCCATTCTCATGGAGAAGAGCCTGAGCCAGGCCCTTGCGCAAGGGCCTGCAAGCCCTGAGTTCTGCCCGCAGACACGTACCCCTGTGACTTCCTGGAGAGCCGCTTCCTGCAGGAGCAGCTGAAACTCATCAAGCAGATGGCGACCACCCGACTAACCTCCACAGGCTGGCTGGTCCCAGGCTGGGCTCGGCCAGTATCTCTTTGAAAGGCTCACCCTCAAGCACAACTAGGAGCCTCCAGAGCCCAGAGGCCTTTGAGGAGCCGCCCTGGTGTCAGGGCTTCTGCCTGAAGCCAGTCTCTGCAGCCACTAGGGCTTTGTAACCACCCTGGGGCCCTCTCCCAAGCCTTGGACCAAATGGAAACAATAAAGCTTTTTGCAGCAAAAAACCCCCAATTATTTACACATGACTTTAATTCTGCTCTCTGTGAAAGGATACTTGGTTTCTGTCTTTGTTTTCCTGAGACCTTGAGAATAAGACAAGTAAATTTTGGAGAAGAGGATTTCTTTAGTTGTGTCTCATTTTTTTTTTTAGTATTAGTTACTGAACCTATTTGTAATCTGGCATAAACAATTGAATTATTGAATTAATCTAAAAGGAGCAAAGATCAGGCATCTATGTTAGGAAGCTAACTTATTTGTTTATTCCTCAATCCAACACTCAAAGCTTACTCTTTCCTTCCAGTGTCCTATAAAAGATATATTGATACTATAAAATATATACTGACTTGTATTTTGAGGAGTCTAAACTAAATGAAAATAGGAGTAATTTGGACTTTGGAAACCTTATGAGAATATTTATGTTATTTATTATATGTTGAGGCAACTGAAG
The DNA here is from genome assembly GCF_963455315.2 of Globicephala melas. Classification (NCBI taxonomy): domain Eukaryota; kingdom Metazoa; phylum Chordata; class Mammalia; order Artiodactyla; family Delphinidae; genus Globicephala; species Globicephala melas. The sequence goes on along the minus strand of NC_083335.1, from coordinate 31,168,807 downwards.
GTGAAACTGGAGCTGTGGAACTAGATGGCATTGAAGTCAAATGCAGCATTAATTTCTAGGAAGCCAAGTAACCAAATTGGACCCAATTAGCTTTTCTCAGTGTTGTGACCACAGATTGCACACAGGCTCTCTTCCAAATGTGTGTCACAGACCCAAGGCAGCTATGGAAGGAGTCAGACTGTGTGTCCTGATTATGAGCCAGACACATGACCTTTACTGATAGGCAATGACATATTATGGGGTGTTTAAACATTTCTAGACATACACAAACTTTTTAAATGTTTGCATTCCAATAATTTTAGCTAAATTCATTTACATACTTTCTTCTTATGTATGGAAAAATTTACTTTCCTCTAGTAAAACATATCACCTATATCTGCCCATGTCTTGGAAGAGAGGACATACTAAAACTTCTGCTTCACTGACACTGAAGAGCAATATATGCATATATCCACAATACAAACATACATTAGATTTACTAAACATAGTAAATAATGAAAGGGTTTTAATATCAACATAATAGACTCTCAATGACAAGTCCTATGATTTTTTTCCTTCTCAGTACTTTTTCCTTTGTACAAGATATTGCCTTATGTTTCCAGAATGAGACTGATAATGGGTTTATCCTCCTAAAATAGATGCCTGACCTATGCTCCTTTTAGAGTAAAATAAATTCTCTTAGCAAGAGCCTTACACAATAGGTTTGAAGGTACTTTGTGAACACGTTTTGAGAATACCTGAAGTTAATTACTAATCATCTAATTCAAAATGACAGGTACTCTGATTTACTTTTACACCTCACCCACACATTTTTAAAAAATTTTTAAAATTTGTATTTAGCTCTCAGAAATTCTGTGAGGGAATCCATCCCCTGAAGGACCAAAGTTCTATAATTATTTAAAAGATGTGTATTTATAGCTAGATTTAAATTTAAGATAGGTGGGTGCAGAACCTGAAAAGGCATAGATAGGAGTAAAAGTAGGTTTTATAGCATGTGCCCCAATAAGTAAATTCCACTCCATACACTTCCTTCTTGCAAATACTCTAAATCCAGTGTCATTCTACTGTGTAGGTGCAAAGTGCATATCTCATAACCATTGAAACAGTAATATAATCATAAAAATGAGTACCAGGAATGATTTTTCTTTGCCTATAATATTTCATAAAGATGCTCTTATAACCCTTCTGCTTGGGAGGATCTAAAATTCAAAATGGAAGGGAGATTATACAGTCACAATAGTTCTTTGGAATCATTTAGCTATTTCAAGTAAAGTTACATATTTAAGACCAAAAATTAACTTCTACTTCAATAAAACATATACATATATATGATATAGTTCAGGCTATTTTCTAAACCAAGTAATTTTTGAAGGGTAATGGTACTGCTGATGTACAGGGCATGAAGAGATATTTTCTTTCAAATGACTTAGAGAGGTCAAAAGTAAAGATGCTTGTGTTATGCTTGCGTTATAGTATATTTTCTATATTTGTGTCAATTTTTGATATATAGAAGAGCCTTTTTGCACTCCATTTCCTTTCAACAGGTCTTTTATTTTATAAAGTGCATTTTAATAGGTAAGATGTCACCGTAAAAACTGATAAAAAGGATAGCAATCATACGGTGGTTTTAAATCTTTCAAATTAAGCTAAGAATTATATTCACACATAAATAATTTTCTGGTAATAAATTAGAGTTCTCTCAGCATGTGAAATATTACTTTAATTTGATGATCAGGTTGGTATATTAGAGCTCTTTTATTGGAGTAGAAAAACATAAAGCCTAATTCCCTGGTGATTTATGTAATAGTGCCCAAGCCATTACTAAGCCCACTTTGTCTATTAATTAGAATTTTGGTGATCAGATGAATTATGAGTCATTTAATTGAGTATAATCATCATCAGGTAAGCCAGTATGAGCCATGCCATTGAACAAATTAAGCTTACTAAGAATACCGATTTCAAACTAATATAATATTGCAAGTCAACTATACTTCAATTTTAAAAAACCGCTGGTTTCAACTCTTCCCGTTCAGTACTTGCCAAACAAGATTATATCTTTTCTCTTTAAAGTTTTCTTTGCAGAGAAAAAATAAATGGTGACCTTGGCATAACAATAATTGGTTATTTCCAGACTCTCCTAACCTACAGATGAATTAGTTGAACCTCTGAGCTACAAAATTTTCCATGCAACTTTCATTTCTTCTCTGCGTACTGGGAACCAAGTCAAACAGTTTTTTAAAGAGACTTTTAGTTAGAATTTACTTTTGAGTAGTACTTTTGAAAGGATATAGTTAACTATTTTATTGATGAATACATACATTTCTACCCTTTAAGCAATGAGTTGAAAGAATACTTTTGTGCAATAAACTAGGAGTGTTGTGCACTGATAACAGCTCACATTCATTGAACATTTACTGTAAGCTCAGAATCATTCTAAGAGTATTACATGCATTTTTCACTATCTCTTCTAACAACCTTTTATGATAAGTTTTGCTACTCTTTTAAAAGATAAGGAAATAATCACATAGAAGTTAAATAACTGGCCCAAGATATACAGCTTGTACACAGCAAAGCTGAGATACCTCCTTTAGCAATTTATGGCATAAAGTTTTCCATTTTTATGCTCAGAAATCATTCTTTTGTGTTTGGTCTTTATTAACTATGTAAATATCATACTGACCTTTGCCCCAAAGCAGTGCATACTTACCCTGAAATAAGCAGTTAAACAGTTGTACAGTTAAAAGATAATTGATATTTTTCTTCTCAGCCTAGCATGCAATAACACATCTTATGGTGTTTACTAATCTAACAATGTGGATTCACTGTGTATAATGACTCTGTATTGACCAAAACTGAAATTTATGCAGTATATTAAATTTATCATTAAATATATACATTTGTGGCAGGTCGATGATTAATACCCTTGCAAGCAAACCCACAGACTGTTATTATGAGTTGGCCATGTGTTTGCTTTTAGGCACTTTGCCTGAATAAAATGTATTCAGGACCAAAATATTCTTCTCTTACACAAAAGTAGTCTGTTTTTTATAATTAATGTATGAGTTTAACTGGAGAACAGACCTGAATAAAGAATGGACTTAAAATGTATTTCTATTTAAAGTTATTGGAAGTAGTCAGAAAGAGAAAAATAAATACCGTATGCTAACACACATATATGGAATCTAAAAAAAATATGGTTCTGATAAACCTAGGGGCAGGACAGGAATAAAGACGCAGAAGTAGAGAATGGACTTGAAGACATGGGGATGGAGAAGGGTAAGCTGGGACGAAGTGAGAGAGTAGCATTGACATATATACACTACCAAACGTGAAATAGATAGTTAGTGGGAAGCAGCTGCGTAGCACAGGGAGATCAGCTCGGTGCTTTGTGACCACCTAGAGGGGTGGGATAGGGAGGGTGGGAGGGAGGCACAAGAGGGAGGGGATATGGGGATATATGTATACATAGAGCTGATTCACTTTGTTATACAGCAGAAAGTAACACAATATTGTAAAGCAATTATACTTCAATAAAGATGTAAAAAAAATAAATAAAATTACTGGATGCATTCAGTGAATCATCTATTCTTGGTTATCTATATATATGCATGGTGGCATGCCATGTAAACCATGGACTAGCCTCATCATCGGACTTATGGCCTTTATTTGATATTTTTTGGTCAATGATTTTAATTAGGACATATCCAATATCTTCCACTTTGTGAAACTGTTTCTATACAGTTCTTAACACACCATGGGGGAAATCAAGCTGAAGATTTACATTTAAATATTCATGTATGCCCACTGGTATTCACTGATGGAAAAAATTCTAGAGTGCTTTCTTTACTGAAATTTATGAATGGTTCTTGACAAATAAATTTCATCAATTTCAGATAAATTTAAGTGAAAATCTGGGCTTTCCCGGTGGTGCAGTGGTTGAGAGTCCGCCTGCCGATGCAGGGGACGCGGGTTCGTGCCCCGCTCCGGGAAGATCCCACATGCCGTGGAGCAGCTAGGCCCGTGAGCCATGGCCGCTGAGCCTGCATGTCCGGAGCCTGTGCTCCACAACGGGAGAGGCCACAACAGTGAAGGGCCCACGTACCGCAAAAAAAAAAAAAAAAAAAAAAAAATTAAGTGAAAATCTAATTAAAATGACAAAAGCAATTATATGTAAATATAATTATATGCCTTGTTTTCAGATCCCAGATGCCCAATCCCCAAATTACATAAAAATTATTGTTAATCTCAGTAACAAATATTAAAATGAGCATTTTGCTGCATTACTGGTATCTTGCACTTTTTAATCAATAGACTAAAAATTCAGAAGATTCGGGTTTGCAGCATTTAGACTGCTTTGGATTTGACTTTAACTGTTAATTCAGCTATTTTTACATTTCCATCGTGATTGATGTCGTACAACAATATTGTATTTATTTCTGCAGTTGTTAAGCTGATCTATGATGGCTTAGACATTGTCACATTCCATAATGTGTAGATCTTTTGAAATACCATAAAACTTTTAGAATATTTCTTTGATCATTAGAATTATTCAATGCTAGTCATTGACATTATTGACAGGGACCATATTTTTAAGAATTTGGCATGCACAGTATTGGGCTCAGGCATTACCATTATTCATAGTTGACGGTTCATTGGAAAGTAAAAAAATATTCAGATACTATTACCGTCTCTTCTCTAAAAGTACAGACAGTCCTCAACTTACAGTGGTTCAACTTATTGATTTTTTTTCAACTTTACTGATGGTGCAAAAGTGGTACAAATTCAGTAGAAACCATACTTCAAATTTTGAATTGTAATCTTTTCCTGGGCTAGCAGAATATAGTATGATACTCTCCCGTGATGCTGGGCAAGCTGCAGCTCCCAGTCAGGCATGTGATCACAAAGGTAAAGAACCGATACACTTACAACCAGTCTGTTTTTCACTTTCAGTACAGTAGTCAATAAATTACATGAGATATTCAACACCTTATTATAAAATAGGCTTTGTGTTAGATGATTTTGCCCATCTGTAGGCTAATGTAAGTGTTCTGAGCATGTTTAAAGTGGGCTAGGCTAAGTTATGGTTAGATGTATTAGGTTAGGTGTATTAAATGCATTTTTGACTTACGATATTGTCAACTTACTATGGGTTTGGGCACATAACACCATTGTAAGTTAAGGAAGATCTGTATAGATAGTTGTATTCACTTGTAACATACTTGAGAATGAGTCTAATATGCACTTGTTATAGAGCCTGTTCATAGAAAATGAGCAATGACAGTACCCAAACATTTACCTTTTCCTTTCTAAAGTACAGAAATGAAAATGTCAGGGTTCTGTTAGACATAGGCAAACAAAAAACAAGAAACAAAACACTCTTTGGGAGCATTTACCTTTATAAGAGAGAAGTGTTAAATCTTAGAAGTAGAGTAACTTGGACTACAGAATTAAATTTATCTGAAATACACTGTAAAATAATATTTCACATCACTTGGATAAAATCACTTAAAAATTTCAATTCCATTTTATATTTTGGATTAAGTAACTTCACGCATAAGCATTTATTTATACAAAATAATTTTTAAAGGAATATGCTAGCTATATGACCTTGGGCAATTTACTTAGCTTTCCTGTAAAATAAGTATTTCTCACCTTTAAAATGGGGATAACCCATTTTAAGCTTTGATGCAAAGATTAAATGAAATAATATAATTACATACATAGTTTTAAATAGCTACAGCTAATATCTACATTAACAATATTCACAACATATACAAACAGCCTCAAATTGAGGCGCATACACGTATTCTGTGGATTTTCAAATATGACTTTGGAAAAATGGCAGCCATATGTACACATATGTATTAAAGTTAATAGGCAGAAATTGAGATTATTAGACTGTGTTACAATTTTCTGTTCTTGACTACATCGTTTGGTCAGTGTTTCCTGCCTTAAATTTTCATTATTAAATGAAACATGAACAGCATAGCTATGAAGGCAGGTTATTTTCATTTAACTATAACAAGATTAATATGGATCAGGAGACTTATCTGATTGCACCCTTAAGATCACCAGGATTTAAAGTGCTGCTTCCCCATGCATAACTGGGCTTTAAAAATTCTATGATTCTCCATTAGTGAGCCAGATATTCTCAGGGCAAAAGCTCTTTCCCAGTTGTCAAGTAGACAAACTTGAAAGCTATATTAACTCTTTAGGTTGCCAAAGAACTATAATTGGCCTAAGGTAATAACTCACTGAATCTCACTTTACTGACCTGAATTAATTAGAAATTAACTTCAGTTTGGGGTAAACCTTATATTAAATAGTAAATTCCAAGAAAACAAAAACACTAAGAGATAAATTATTTCACTAAATTATTCAAATTTTTATTTTAAACTTTATTTGTATCTTTATATTCCTATGACTATTTTAATGGATTTGATGGAAAATATATGATTGATAAATTTGACAAATATGAGCACTCGCTTCAGCAGCACATATACTAAAGTTGGAATGATACAGAGACACTTAGCATGGCCCCTGCGCAAGAATGACACACAAATTCATGAAGCAATCCGTGTTTTCAATACCTTTGGACTGCAAAAAAAAAAAAAAATGACGTATGTGATATTAAGCTAAAGAAACCAAGATTTTGAAAGCAACATTAAGAAATCTAAGGTTGTTACAACTCACCTTTTCCTTCATATAAACTCAAAAAAGCCTTTTGGCCACTGCCTCTTCTCAGGATCTCCATCCTTAATGGAGGACATGCAAATAAATTCAGAAAAGGAGAAACACATTCATCATTTGGCATTCGATATTCTTGAATTCTACTATTCTTATTATAGACTATCTGGCATCATATGGCAATGTGAGGTTTTATTTTCAGTGAAAAATCTCAATATTAAGTAGAAAAATATGGCTATGAAATGATACATTTTCTATTTCATCTATGTGAAAATATACAGAAGTTTAAAAGTCGTTATATATGAGCGTTAAAATCACTTGGGATCTTTATATTCTTTCTCTTCTGTTTCTCAAATTTTATATGCTATATATGTATATTGTTTATAAGCAATGGAAATAATGTGATATCTTAAAACATTGGAAATTTTTTTGCCACAAAGACCAAAAGGAGTCTCAAACCTTTTACTTCTATAACTAAAATTTTCTGTCTCCAGATCTCTCAAAATACTTACATTAATAATACATTATATTATAATATATTCTTTTTTTAATAAATTTATTTTATTTACTTATTTATTTTTGGCTGTGTTGGGTCTTCGTTGTTGTGCGCGGGTTTTCTCTAGCTGCAGCGAGCGGAGGCCACTCTTAGTTGCGGTACGTGGGGAGAACAGGCTCTAGGTGCACAGGCTTCAGTACTTGTGGCACGCAGGCTCAGTAGTTGTGGTGCACGGGCCCAGCAGCTCTGTGGCATGTGGGATCCTCCTGGACCAGGGTTCGAACCTGTGTCCCCTGCATTGGGGGCTTAACCACTGCACCACCAGGGAAGCCCTATAATATATTCTAATAAGAAAACACATTAGCCTCTGGCTGCTTCGAGGCTATATTTGATAAGTTTTTGAACTCCCAGCTTGTTATGGGCAGTAGGGAGAATAGCTCTGTTCTCAGTAGTTGTGTTTTTCCCGACAGTAGCTCCTCAGGGCAGTGCACAGACACCTTTTAACACATGAACAAATGTGTTTGTGGGTTAAACAAGATCCAGGCTCTGCAGTCATGACCCAACAAAGAGCTTCATAACGTGTCTTTCCACCTATTTCATAGTCTAGTTTTTCCAAGATATACTCCTAAGAAAATCCTTACCAGAAAAAAAAAAACGAAAGAGTGGCGTACGGTTCATTCTATCCAGTGTCTGAAGCTGTGTTTCTATGGCAACATTTAGAATTTGAAACACTCCAAGAGCCACCATTTCTCCTGTTAAACAACAAACTTTTCAGGGAAACTGCTGAACTCGTAGTGACTTTTTTTTTGTTTTTACAGTGAGACGTTTTCAAGAATTTTTTTTCTCTAAGTCTGCAGTAGGCAGGAAAAAAAAGGAAAAATGTATCTTCTAACACCCTTTTTTCTTATCTGCTTTCTCACTTCAAACAAGTTTCTCATTGTGTTTCTGCCCATATTTTTCCAAATCCTAAATCAAAGAATTTGAAATAATGTATTTGTGGTAAGTACTCAAGGCTGATCAATGTTCTTAAGTCAAAATGTACAGCACAATAAGAGATACTTTATATTACAGTGTCTTATCCTTAAAAAATTACGTCTATTATTTCATTTGAGCCCCCCAGTAGTGGGACAGTTATTATACCCACTTAACAGATGTGTGATTAAGTTATGAGGGAGTGTTTTGCCTAAAGTCAAAAGCAGTGACTTAAAAGCAGGGGTGGTTCTAGAACCCATGTTTTCTGACTTTAAACTCTGCTGTCTACCAGATAATCTTCTTGATACTCTATTCATTACTGAGGTCTAAGAAAGTGGTAGATCTTAGATCCTATTTTACAGTTTCATACTCTGTTCACAATGGACCCTGAGCGCAAAATCATACTTACCTAAACTTTAGAAAAATATGGAACTACACTTCGTCTGATTACAGCTAAACATAGGAGGCACTGTGCCAGTTGCTGCCTTTTGCTCCTACATTGTGCCTACAAAACAAGCAAACTAGTGGCTTTCTAAATATTACATTAACATTTTCTTCAACATAGATGTATTATAAATAATCTAGTGGCATAATTATGAGAAAAGCTTATATATTCAGCAGCAAATATTCTGTATTATTTAATACATCTGTGGTTAGCCAGTTTAAAAGGTTGTATATATGTGATATAGGTACAAAAATATTCCTTCTTATAAATATTAGACAAATTAACCTCAAAACAAGTTGACTTTGTTAAGTTGGAATAGTCTGGTGACACAATTTCTGGTTAAATTCTTTTTGTTTTTTTAACTTCAATGCTTATAGTTGCACATCTTTCTAAAATGCATAAGTCTTCTGTTCTGGTTTTTATTCAAATATCTAATCTGTCGTTTACATTAATGGGAGAATTCCAAGGAATACCAAAGAGGTAATCAATCTATATTTATAGGCTCAAGAGTAGAAAGGGACCCGTGGAATGGCACAGTCTAATTTTCTCTTAATGTGTTATACTTAGTTTAACACATGCTTGTTGAAAGGTTATTTTATGTTTTCTCCTTGACAGTTCCAGTTTAAGGATCTTTGGTATTTACATTATTCCTTTTATTCCCTGGAGTTTGTTGTAGTACAGTGAAAAAATGAGTCATCGAATAACATGTGATGACCTGAAATAGTTGCTTTAGCTTCCCAAGAGGCCAGACATAGAAATAGTTTAAACCCTGACATCTTGATCATTTCATTGGACAAAAATTCAAAGGAATAAAAGTTGCGAAAAAATATGAACAATTATTGCAATGTTGAGAGATTTTTACAGTTTTTAAGGGTTGTTTTGATAACCATATCTAATAGTGAGTAGGTAAATATTAACTCTGAAAATCATTTGCCTGTAATCGTAAGTTTTGTCTGTGGGTGTCTAACACGTACATGAAAATACATATATAAATGAAATTGATTAATCTACCAAAATGACTAAGCAAAAAGGCTTGCTCTCTAACATTCAGAATTCTCCTTAATCTTGTGATATAATCACCTTCGATTGCCCATAGCCATTGTTCCATGCTGAAAATAGAAATGTGTTCCACTTCTGCTTTCTGAGGGAAGAAAAGACCCACTTTTGAAAAGGAAATTAAAAGACCACTTGGGCTGCAAAATGCAAAAATATTTCCATTTTTATGCACATTGGAAAAATCATTGCTAAGAAATCATTTGAAAAGAAAGAATTCATTGTGAGCTACAGGTGTGACAACTGTTAAATTGCAATACAGATTTTTTTCTTTCATGGGGATTTATTAACTGCTGAAAGAATTACTCATGAGAGTTTTAAAATAGAAATGTAGAAAATTACTTCTCCCCAAAAAAGGGCTTAAGTAATTTGTTATTATTGCCCTATGATACTCTGTTTTTCAGTCGTTTGCTTGCTTGCTTGCTTTTTTCTTTTAGAACAGAATGAATATGCTCTATACGAAGTTTTTTTAATCCTTAGAAAACCATCAAAAGACTGCTCTGGAATTATCTACTTTTGAGCTAAAAACTAGTCAGATAACAGGTGGCCTGAGTGGGTGAGTGTGAAATTCAAGGGCTAGAAGAAGAGGGAGATTTGCTTGCTTAAAATCTTCCTCTAGTTCAGTGTTTGAACTCCTTAATTTAATTAAAATACTGAGCAATTGTATTTGATTTCCTCTCCGTAATAATAAAGGTATAGACTAGTGAAAGTGCCTGACACATTCAAGAAATATATTATGATTTGTGTTAGATGTGTGTGCATGTGTGCATTTGTTGTGTGTTTGCAGGGCCACTATTGACGGTGGAAATGAGAAATAGGCTTTGGGAATTTTGTGAAGGGCTAAAAATTTTGTTTGGACTTTATTCTGTGGTTAATATAGATTTCTTGAGCTGATGGATAACATGATCACATCTCACACAGGAATTAAGCTATAATGGCAATATTGAGAAGAATTGGAGCAAGTAAGAATCTAGAGGCAAGGGGAACTATGTGGAGACTATTGGAATAGTCTAGACAAAAGTTGATGAGGGCCAAGAGGAAAGGAGGGAACAGATCCGAAAATATTGATATTTTGATAAGCTGATGCCTTAAACTTAAGTCATCTGGGAAAACTACCAGTGTATAATATCTCAATGAAGTACTGATTGCTTTCGTCTTCTCCTTGGAGGGCAAACCTCATTTAACTACAAGAAAACGTTCAGCCCTAGAAAATAATGAAGTACTTACTGGTACTTTAACCATGACACAATGAAACAGTATATTGGACGGAGTTAAAAATTCTATTTTTCAGCCAGCAGCTTCTTAATGACAAATAAGGCCTTATATTTTAAAACACCAAAAGACTTGGAGATTTTAAAAACTAAAGAGCTCAGATGATAATCCTTTGCTAATAAGAAATCACAATGGACTGTAAATAATCTTGAGTACTTGTCAATAAAGGAGAAAAGAATGATAATTACAAGCAGGCTAAACTTTTTGCAATTATTATCTGCCTTCTTAAACAGAACATAATCAAGCTCAATTCTATGTATCTGAGATTAGGAAAAAATGAAAATATTACTATACCTATTTCTAATATTACCATTTTTTCCCTTTTATGATTTGCCAAATTATCAAAATGATCTTCTAGGCCATAGCTAAAAAAATAGGTATCCTAAAGCACTCTATTTTTTTGTTTTCCTGAGTTCTTATGACATATAAGGACATTAAGTACTGCTACGAAACAATGCCATTTTACAATTAAAAATTTATTAAATTACTTCTGAACCAGAAGGTCTGGCCATCCTCCTCTCCTTTTTCCTGTTCTTTGAATTATTTTTGGACCCCAGCATAAATCAAGGTAAATAGACCCTGTGAATAGAGTATGGGCAGAATGATTCTTCTTCTGAACATGTAGTAAATGGTAAAGGTTGATCAGACAGTATGTACTTGACAAGATATTTTAAAACTGCATATTTGGGTTCCATGCACAAACCACGCACGAGTGCACACACACACTCACACATTTATAAAGACTGATGCAAAACAGAACCAAATTTAAAGGATCAAACTAACCACCCCCTCAAATTCTGTCAACCTTCCCACCTGTATTCTTACTTCCATGTTCCTAACTCAAACTGGAAAAAAAGTGATAGGCATAACCAGAAAATGCTGTTGTTGATTTAGTAGTGAGGATGGGAACAAGAGAGAGAAAATAAAGTTCTAGTGTTGCAGTGGTGTTGAAGATTAGCAGCCAGACCATACTGGGGAATGAATAGAGCCTCAATACTATTTAAAAAGAAAGATAGCATTTACTTTGCTTTTTTCCTCTTGTTTCCAATTCTGGTGATCTTGACCTTGTGAGGTTCAAATGAGATGATGAATGTGAAAGTGCTTTGCAAACTGTAAAATACCATAGATTTTAGGAACATTACACATTTGGGTTTAGGTAACATTTCAAACGATGTAGTAATTTTCATCTCTCCTACTCAGATTTAGTTTCTCAGTTACCCACATGTCACTTTTAAAATGTTAGCCTTAAGCCATTGCATTTTTATTATGTCACTACTAAGAAGAGCTATGAATTTAGCTAGTAAAGTGTTCTTGCTGCCTAAGTAATCTGTCAATTAGAAGGAGTATTTTCACCCACTAAAAGATGTCCTCTTAGACTTCCACAAGAGTTTCCTAAAGAAAAAAAATTAAAATATAAATAAAACAGGCAGAAATATAAAATATTGGATAAACAAATCTGCTAAACCACAAATTGGAAACACATTGTTAGACTTCTTACTAAAATGATTATGTAAACAATTCTGAATTGAGCGCCTTCCATGGGCATGGGCTTGTTTATTTCTCTCTTTTTCTCACTCCATACTTAATGTACAATTGTTATGTGTCCTGTGTCCTTTCTTTTCCTACATATAATGCTGGCCAATCCTTGGCAATCTGAAAGAACATTACTATCACAGAATTTTCTAAATGAATGTGAATTTAGAGATTATCCAGTAAGAAAATCACACCCATCTGGAAGGTAAGCTCTGTCAAAGTAGAGGCCATATTATATTTATAGTATAGCTGTATTCCTAAACCTAATAGCTTATATATAATGCATACCTGATATTTATGGAAGAGGAAATTCAGTTCTAAAAAGATTGTAACTTGCCCGAGTTCACAAAACTAGAATCTAGATCTTCACTCCTAGCTTAATGCTTTGCCTGACATGCCACGGAGTTTCTTTAAGGATCCGATATCATCTTCAAATGAGTAAAATTTAGGTAGGAGAATAATATTTTCTTGGTTATTAATGTATAACTCACATTAAATTAGTAACTCTTGAATCTGATTATGTTGATATATACTTGGTAAATTACAAACGATACCTACTTCACTTGGTTTATAATTGGACAATATTTGATTACAATTTCTCGACTTAAATTTGGAACCATGGAAAAGACAACAGAATTAAGTGACCAAAATAAAAAAAAAAGGTATTGTTGTCCCCTTTAAACAAGCAGTAATTAATTACTAGATCTGAAACCACTTCTAATATCCAAGAAGTTTATTAATTACCTTGCCAAGAATGAAAGCTAAAAAAAAAATCTCCAGAAGAAAATTATGCATAAGATTAGTTGATAGGTTATATTCTGTGAAGATTAAAAGTGTTTAAGTGAATAATATATACCAAAAGACTCGTACAGAGACTCTTTGTTTAAAGCAACCTTTGGTGGTAACAAAAGTATTGTTATCTCCCTGTATCCTATATGTCCCAAAGTTTTGCAATTTCAAGCTTTACACGTTTCACAGAAAAAGCCTGCCATTGCCTTCTACTGATAAAAATATTGCCACGCAGATCATGGTGCCCATATTCTATGTTTAATTAATTTACACCTTAGAAGAGAAAGTACTGTACTATACTGGTTAACATTGGTGACAGCCATATGGAAACCTCATTTCATCTGACTATCCGTTTTGCACTCCATCCAGAAATCTATGTCAATACTGAATTTTTTCAGTATCCTTCTTTCTTATATTATAGTTAAATATGTTGTTCCAAAAAGTTATCCTCTTTCACTTTCTATCCCCTGAGGAGATTGAGGACAGTTGGTCAACTTATTCTAAGTGAGATTACTATTTATATTTAGATATCATTATGAAACCACTCCCTTGGTCATTGCCAGCCTTAATAATTATTATAATATACATCCATTGAATGCTTTCTAGGTGCTATGTACTTGCAGGATTCCATGGTTCCCACAACTCTTTGAAGTAGATATTACCCTATTTTAAAATGGAGGAAACTGATGTTTTGAGAAAATGACTTGTCCTAAATCAACGAGTGGTCGATCAAGCCTTAACATTGGGTAACAATGCAAGAAACAAAAGGATAAAGGGGGCTCAAGTTATGATTCGCAGTTGGGTTTTCTAACCTCTACCTCCAAAGTGAGGAAAAGGAAATAAGAAGAGGCGATGGTGTTGGGGCAGGGGGATGAATTGGGAGATTGGGATTGACATATATACACTATTGATACTATGTATAAAATAGATGACTGATGAGGGCCTGCTGTATAGCTCAGGGAACTCTATTCAGTGCTCCATGGTGACCTAAATGGGAAGGAAATCCGAAAAGAAGAGGGGATATGTGTGTACATATGGCTGATTCACTTTGCTGTACAGCAGAAGCTGGCACAACATTGTAAAGCAACTCTACTCCAATAAAAATTAGTTTTAAAAAAAAGAGGCAATGGTGTCATCAGTAAGTTTCATCCAAACTTTTGAATGAAGTTATCACCTTTGATCATACTTTTCCTTGTTTGTCTTTTACCTCTCAAATTAATGAAAAGTCTCAGGTATTTTAGTGATCTAATCCCAGGAGATAATCATGATTGTCAGCTCTCTTCTTTCTATAGTGGAAACCTGTGCTGAAGGGACTATCCCTAATGTTTCTGTAAACAGTTAGAATATACTAGAGCTCTCTACTGTCAAAACATGCTCCTCAGGGGCTTCCCTGGTGGCGCAGTGGTTGAGAGTCCGCCTGCCGATGCAGGGGACACGGGTTCGTTCCCCGGTCCGGGAAGATCCCACATGCCGTGGAGCGGCTAGGCCCGTGAGCCATGGCCGCTGAGCCTGCGCGTCCGGATCCTGTGCTCCGCAACGGGAGAGGCCACAACAGTGAGAGGCCCGCGTACCGCAAAGAAAAAAAAAGCTCCTCTCTGCCAGTCTGCTTTCTATTAACCACATTCCCCTTCCTTCAAACACACATATTTATGGCTAGCAATGTCACAAAAGAAATGAGGAAAATGCAATCAATAAAGTGGGATATGGGACACATGGATTCCTTATTTTAATTTTTAGAAGGAATTTTTCTATCTTTACTATCTGAACAATTTAAATTAAGACTTATTTTCAGTCAAGTTTTGCCACCTCTGGAAATTCAATTGTTAGAGTTACCATATGATATATGATCCAGCAAATCCCACTCCTGGGCATATATCCAGAAAAAACTATAATTTGAAAAGATACATACACCCCACTGTTCATAGCAGCACTATTCACAATAGCCAAGACATAGAAGCAACCTAAGTGTCCATCAATAGAGGAATGGATAAAAAAGATGTGATATATATATATATATATATATATACACACACACAATGGAATATTACTCAGCTGTAAAAGAGAATGAAATAATGCCATTTGCAGCAACGTGGATAGACTGAGAGATTATCATTTTAAGTGAAGTAAGTCAGACAGAGAAAGACAAATATCATATGATATCACATATTGGGAACGTAAAAAAAAAGACACAAATGAAATTATTTTATAAAACAGAAATAGATCCACAGACATAGAAAACAAACTTATGGTTACCAAAGGGCGGGGGGAGGGATAAATTAAAAGTTTGGGTTTAGCAGATACAAACCACTGTATATAAAATAGATAAACAATAAGGTCTTACTGTATAACACAGGGAACTATATTCCATATATTGTAATAAACTATAATAGAAAAAATCTGAAAAAGAATATATACATATACATATATATGTAGAACTGAATCACTTTGCTGTACACCAGAAACTAACACAACATTGTAAATCAACTATACTTCAACAACAAAAATCAATTGTTTACAATGTATACATGCCATTGATATATAATTACCTTGCATTCAGAGAAAGAATTTAAAGATTAGGAAACTCATTCCACAAGGTCACACTTATTTTTTCAATAAAACAAGTAATGAATACCTAGAACCATAAAGAAGCATATGTTAAAAACATTAATGGAAGAATGATAAAATGAATACCTTTAAAATGTTATATTGAGATTTAATTGGTGTAGAATAAAGTTTGCCATTTTTCTCTCAACAATAACCTTTTAGATATATTTTTTAAGTGAGTAGTACTATTTTAAATAGAAACTGAATCTTTTATAAAACTGGACTACTTAGTATCTATAATTAGTGGGTGGTAACACATACTGAAATTTCTAGATGACATTTTCACATGTAAATGTGCTTTTTATATCATTTAATATGCTGCTCTTTTCAGAATTTCAAAGTTCAGGGAATGAGGTTGCCTTAGAAATGAGATTTGTCATTCTCTTAAAAGAATACTTCATTAGCTTTCTGCTGCTTAAGTTTTAGACTAACACCTTCATTGAAATAAACCTTTTCTTTTTTGCCTACCCAGGAAAAAAAAAAGAAATCTACAATTCATTTAGAGATCAGATCTGTCTCCCTGTCTCCCTCCCCCCTCCTTTGTACCCACCCAATACCTTTTCCTTGTGGCTCTGAAACCCAACCCGTGTATAATAGGCTTCAGTCAGACTTGTCCTTAAGCTTTTTTGTTTTTTTTTTAAGAAGCGTAACAGTCTATTGCGTATAACTATTTGAAAAGGAGCAGTATGCCCTTAGTCACTTCATCAAATGTTTCCATTAATTTAACATTATTCGTATATAAATAGAAGCTCCTCTTTCTGTCAAATTGGAAAATACACATACTCATACTGATGACACCAGGTAAGCAGAGCTGGTTCCCTGTCTTACTGATGGAAGCATAATATGAGGCTGTAATTATGGCCATAAGATAAATAGAACAAACGTGCCAGAGATGTCACAACTTTGTGTCACTATTGGAAGTTTGATGAAACACTTCAGTATTTGAAACACAGGTTGACTTTTTACCTATTTTTAACTCATCAGCGGTTGCTACATATACAAAGATGAATGTTCTCTTGGTGATTTTCTTTGTAACACACGTTGAAATACAAATAATGAATATAATAGATTGAGGATAGAAAGAGATAACTTATTTTTTTTACATCTTTATTGGAGTATAATTGCTTTACAATGTTGTTAGTTTCTGCTGTACACCAAAGTGAATCAGCTATACATATACATATATCCCCATATCCCCTCCCTCTTGCGTCTCCCTCCCACCCTCCTTATTCCACCCCTCTAGGTCGTCACAAAGCATCGAGCTGAAGAAAGAGACAACTTATCTTTATACTGCTGTTCATCTATGCTAGTATATCATTTAGCCATACAAAACACTTTCATACACAAAATGTCCCTGAATGCCATATTTGCACTTCCAAATTTTGCATTCCTAGTAAATGTAAGCTGAAGTTTCACTGAAGTATGGGTTGCGGGGGGGAGGGGGCATTCATCATTCATAAAATTTGTACACTGGCAAAGAAGAATAAGCCTTTAGGAATCCCAGATACTCTATATTCAAAATGCTTGACTTCTGAGAACTGTATTTTTTGCACTCAAAAATTTTGTTATGAGAATTACCTTTTAAAATAACAATATTCTCTTTACAAGTTCATCCAACTGCTAAGGTACATCCCTTTCCCTGAAAAAAAATAATAACCCTTGGCAGCAGTGAATATATTTAATTAATATAAATATATTTTTATGACATAAGAAAGCAGCTTTATATTGAGAACCCTTTGAGATACCAGGTTATATTGATAACCCACTTGGTTATTATCAACTACTTACCAATTTAGTATTTTTATATTTTTGTATCAGTTTTACCTTAGAATTCCACTGAAGTATTCTAACATACTTTGTATCATGACTGTTTCTCACATTTTGTAAAATGATTTGCTTACCAAGACTGAAGAATGCAATAAGAGGACATTATTCACTGACCTTAAGTAAAGATATTGCTCTAAGAACTTGTGGCCAAGCATAAATGTAGCTGGACAAG
The DNA here is from genome assembly GCF_963455315.2 of Globicephala melas. Classification (NCBI taxonomy): domain Eukaryota; kingdom Metazoa; phylum Chordata; class Mammalia; order Artiodactyla; family Delphinidae; genus Globicephala; species Globicephala melas. The sequence continues at coordinate 31,150,957 of NC_083335.1, read as the reverse complement.
AATCCAAAGATTACACTTATTTAGAAAGAAGCATTGATTATACTAAAATTAAATATTCTTTATCAAGAAAAATTATGCTTTGGAAAGTGTTTTCATTTTCTTCTTCCAAGCCAGGTGTTTAATAACAGAAAATACCTCTCTTATTTCACAGTCTTGAAATTTGTAAAATCTAGTTTTGTTTAGTAGTTACCCTGGTTCTCTTGCTTATTTCGTGGAAGGGGGAGATATTTTTCTAAAGAAAGACAGACAATTTCCACTTTCTTGATACTATTTAAAAACACACTAAGAATAAGTACAAAAGCTTTTTTGGCATATAAAGTATTTCAGTTTTTTTGAAAAATATCAAATTTATGAAAATGGGAATGAAAGTCAGAGGATTTTATTTCTCCTCACATACTTTAAAAATATACTTTTATAGAAAAGGACTAACACAAGATACCTTTTAAAAAATCACCATGATATAAATGAATTTGCTATTTTAAAAGTTTAATCAAAAATAGCTCCTTCTAAAATCAAAAACCTCTACTGTAAAACTTTTATCTCTAAGTCTAGGCAGGTGATAGGTTTATACAAATATTTTAGATACAATAGGTCAAAAGAGTAAAATCTTTCAACAATAATGAGGTGTAATTTGATGCACTGGAAAGAAAACTAGAAGAGCAATAATAGAATCTGTGTACCGCAGTCAAAACACTTTAGTAAACTAAAATTTGGTGGGTATTTTTTTTCTAAAGGCGATATTCATTTTTTTTTAATTATTGTTTTATTAATTCTACCATCTATATTATAAATGCCATTAATTTGCGTCATTAATAAATAGCATGATAATGTATTAGTGAACCAGTTAACAATAGCTGTAAGATTGATGAATACTTAAACTTTTATTAATGGTTTCTAAATGCCCTGGACTAATTAAATCTTCTCATCCCACCAGAACAATGTTTAATTATCCTGACTATACAGCTTATAAGCAAGATATTAATAGAGTATTCTTGTTTCACATATTCAGTGGTACTTTGGCATTTTAGTACCTTCAAAAGCCATAAGATGAATGCAGCATAGTTCTTTATATCCTTTAATCATGGAGACCCTGTCAATAAAACTATCACTTTGCATTGGTGCCACTTCATTGAACCAATCTCACGAATTCTGAATTCATCAATGAAGTAGTAATCTATTACTGGAACTGATGTAATTTTTATTAGTACTATGTGTGATTATATGTGCTGATACAGCTTTCAGGAGTTGATTTCTTTGCCTAAAACAAAACTGAAATTAGAGGAACCCATTACCAGGGAATTGTCACTCCCTGGATGGTCTGTCAGAGCCACACATTTATCTGAGACAGGTTATAACAGTAGGTTAGCATAGATTCCTAGGACTTTATAACAAGAAGGAATGTAGCCCAATTGTTTTATTTTACAAATGAGGATTCAGTTAAGTGTTTCTACCTAGCCCCTACCTTTTCCTCATTAAAAATGTTGCTATGCAAGTTAATGAAGTGTAACAATATTTAGCCTTCAATAAAGGACAGTTGATATAAAACAAATCCTTTTAAAATAAACAATATAAATTAAGGTCATTTTGGTAATTCTCTGACAGCCTTTCCCTGTTAGTATTTACCATTTACTCTAAAGATTTTATTGTCCTCGGACATGATTAAAATGCATCTTTCATTTAAAAAATTAACTTTGTTATCTAAAACTTTTGACCAGATTAGGATATGAGAATCCTCTAGCAGAAGGAAGAATTTTTAGCTACTCTACTTTACAGCATGTTTCAGAAACAATTCTCCATTGGTTCCACATTCCTCAGAGCCCTTCCTCCACGGGCAAATAAAAAGAGAAACAAGGAATGTCAGCACTTTGATGCTACTGAGCACGTACAAATTTTGGAACTATTTTTCTCCAGTCAGAAAGTACTAACTTTGGGCTTCCCTGGTGGCGCAGTTGTTGAGAGTCCGCCTGCCGATGCAGGGGACACGGGTTCGTGCCCCGGTCCGGGAAGATCCCACATGCCGCGGAGCGGTTAGGTCCGTGAGCCATGGCCGCTGGGCCTGCGTGTCCGGAGCCTGTGCTCTGCAACGGGAGGGGCCACAACAGTGAGAGGCCCGTGTATCGCAAAAAAGAAAAAAAAAAAAAAAGAAAGAAAGTACTAACTTTGAAAAGTACTTACTTTGAAAAGGCATTTCCAGTGGTAACACTTGATGATTTATTGCTAGAATATTCATCTTCAGTTGAGGCTGAAGTTTCAATGTGAGAATGTGTTAGGAACTTATTTCTGAGAGGGCAATAGGTCTATTGGGGGAAGAGCGAGGTTGTTATTTCTAATTTAACACCTTGTGAATTATTTTAAAATATAAGTTTGTTAAAGTGTTCACAATTTAAAATGTTTAATTTGGAAAGTAGGCAAAGGTAGAAAGGAAGGAAAAATTTACCTGTATTACTTCTATCCAGAATAATTATATTTTTATTAAAACAAAATAACATTTAAAGAAGATTATAAAAGCAGATTTATGATACATATAAAGGAACATAACTAAAATAAATATACTAAATAGCCATTGTGTGAATACATTATAGATACAAACTTACCATAAATAAAAATAACAATACCTTCATAATATAATATTTCAGATAAGAACAAAATAGATTTAAAACCTTATGAATTGCATTTTATTTTCTTTTTGAAAGAAGAGTGAGAAATTACTTTATTTTAATATTTGATATATCTTATATAGCTGAAGTTTTTCTTAGGAGAAGTAAAATTTGTATGTAAAGTCAGTGCCTGAAATATCATTTTGAAAATACAGCCATAGTGGAATTCATGGCATTGACTTAATTATGCTGAGGTTCAGAAGAGATTTTGTGAATTAAAAAGATTATTCCTATCATTTACACCAGTTATATTTTCTTCCGGTAAGCATTTAAAACTTGTTTTGGAAAGTGGTATGCAGAACAGTTACTTGGTATATATTATGAGATAAAGTGGAAAATACATATGAAAAACAATATTCTGAAAACTTACATTGTTCAGAAAGCAATTAGGTTTCTGCTGGCTGATAGACACAATTATATTTGTACTTTCACAATACATTATTTTGTGCACTTTTCATCATTTAATAACGTATCCATGTTTTATATGTTTTGTGTACTTGCACTGATTTGGGAATTTGAGTGTCTTTCAACATCACCTCAAGGTATCCTAAACCCTAGCAATTAGCAGTGCATTGCTTATAAAATGTCATGTTTGTTGTATATTTTCTATAAAAGCATTTATAATTCCTTTAGCAGAGAGTAAACAAATGCTTAAAATCTGTTTTTACTTTATTATGAATTTTATATAGCTAACAATTAAGATTAGGTTTATCTAACCTCAAGACCAATCTGGTATGATCTATGAAGTTTAGTAGCATAATTTCAGAGTAATTTATTTTAAGTTTTGAAAAGTATTATTTCTTAGTCAACAAAATACTGGTATAGATGACTCATATTTATAAATGTAAAGTGCATTGGAGATTCTTAACCTTATGGTCTTTTAATGCAAACTTTATATTATTAGATTTCCTTTATAAATTACAATTCCATTCTTTGTCAATTTTTAATGTCTCAGGCCCTTCCTTTTGTACTATGCTTCTGATCTTCATTAAAGTCATCTGTTAGATTGTAATAAATGTTAAACTAGTCATAAATACTAAACTCAGTTCCAATTGTTTTATGAAGCACAGATCTTTTTTAAAAATCTGGAAATGAAATTCACATTAGCATTTGGGGAAAGTGCTATATCAACACCATAGTAATTGGCCTACAGGCACACAGCTGGCTAGAAAATGAATTATGATTACCAATTAATGATATACATAATGTACTGTGACATAGTAAAAAAAGCTGTCTTATAATTTAACAGTCAAGTTTAATAGGTAGTACACTTAATTTAGCTGTTGCTACCTGGGAAGAGAAAGCTATTTTATCGTTCATTCTTTGATGAAAGCCTCACTGAAATAAGGAAATTGAATAATAGACAGATGAGGAGAATTCTAATTTGAGCAGATTTTTATTCCTGGTCATAGAAGCGCAGATGAGAATTTTGTCTTCAGATCTAAGTACTTATTATGGGGGAAGATACAATACTGAAAGAGCAGAAGAGAAAAAGGGAAGAATCAAATTTTCAGATAACACTCCTCACCCATATCCTAAGTCCCTTTTTCTAGCCAGCTCTTATTTATGTTTCAAAACTCACTTGCTATAAGGAAGTTTTAAAAATTCCTGTCTTGATGAGATGTGTTTCTTCTTAGCTCTCATAACACCTTGTAGGTACCTCCATCATAGTATGTAAGTCACTGACCTGCAATGGCCCACTTATTTTTCTGTTTCTCCTACTAGACATTTCTCTCAAACAGGATGATTTAATCTTGTATCTTCAGAAGTTAAAGTAAGCACTTATAAAAAATGGTACATAACTATTAATTTCCAATAACCAAATTTTATTGTACAAAATCTATGAAACAACCATAAAGGGCTTAAATAATAGCCTTTATTAATGTGTTGTGGGCACCATACTGTCCTCACAAACCACGTTTGCTGAACTTGCCCAGTTTCTATTAGTATCTTAAGGGGATGGTGTGTCTTCATAAGGTAATGTGGAGTCTTTGAGGCAACTACAACTTGGATAAAGATTACATCAGTCATTAGAGCTTTAATCAGCTCTTCTTCTAAAGCAATGGATTTTTTTATTCAAGAGATTGAAAATAGAAAAAAAATAATACCTTTGTTTTCTGTCCTGATAAAAATTCACAAGAAAACCAGATACTGAAGAGGGAAAGGACCACAGCCTTGTAGAATCAGAGCAAACCTAGTAGCATTTTGTTTGAACCAGGTCTACTTTGCATTAGAATGGTTCAGTCTAGACCAGAGGCAAATGGTACTTCTGACAATTATTTTTTAATAATGGTTTTAAAAGGAGAAAATCTCTACAAATGCTTCCTTTCTAAAAAGCTTGGAAAATTCAGACAACTGCACTTTTAAAAACGTCTGGCCACTGAGAAAGAGAGAGAGTTCAATTTTTAAAAAGCAAGATTTTTGGTGGCAAATGTCTCATATTCCCCAATAGTACCTTGCCATACAAATTTATCCTCTAGGGTATGAGTGTGATCCAAGAAAGGTCTACTTAATCTGGATAGAAAGTTCATTTTGAGGCTAACACAGTGTCATTCTGGTTCTATTTTCATTAATGTCACATCAATTTGGCTTCCAAAATGACTCAGTTCCTTGAAATAAGGAGATATGAGTATATTTCCTTACTTTAATTTAGTAAAATAGGCTTTTTGTTGGACAATTCTGACTCAGTTGCATTTGTCAGTACAATTTGGCTGGCCAGAGGCTTATTAATAAATGGAAAACGGGGAACACTTGTGTAACTGTGGTGTTCCCAACTACCATATCTGTGTGACTGCAAAGACATTTTCTCCAAAATGGAAGACACCTCAGGATTTGTAACACATCAGATGATTCATTATAACCAAAACAATGCAAAGACATTAGACTATAAACTGGATTTCACTGGAATTTCAATACAACACTAGTCCTGATACTAGTAACTTAATAGTTCAAGTGAAGTACAATATGGTTTGGTTTGTGATGCAGTAACTTTTTAAAGTGAAATTAAGTTTACAGTTATTACTGGGAACATTTCCTGTCACTTGTAAGATAACTCAGCTCTCATTTTTTTAAAACAAATCACTATTAATAAAAGTTATCAATTTGACAGCACTTCATATTTTTTTATTCAAATAATAAGAACAGCAATGCTGCAACTCTGTGTAATTTCCAACTAAAGCATCTGTTGTGTCTATCACTATTTTGAAAAGTCTGTTTCCTGGGTGAGGAATTATTTTGGTCAGCATATCTTAGCAGCACCCTAGAAAGGCAACCTTTTTTCCTCAGAGCACTAAAGATGATCATGACACTTCTTGACTCTATGAGATACAGATGTAGATCTGGTTAAGAATTTCCAATTTGCAGCTCAGCCATTTCTTCCTCTACAAATTGAAGGCAAGAATTAAATATCTAGACATGTGGACATTCCTAGCATAGTGCCTGGTATTCAGTAGTACATGACAGTTTTCCTTTCCATTTTTCTTTTCCCCAAGAAACGAAAACTAGCACTACCTGATTTTGATTGCTTGACTGTTTTCCATCTGCTGCAATATCTGTAAGATGTTTTTTCTTTTTTTCTGTATCATCTTCTTCTGATCTAACAAAAGAATTCTATATAAAAAATGGAATACAAAGAAAGAACTTTAATTAAAAGACTACATTATGGGAAACAACTCACAAACAAAAATAGATGAACCATAGAGGATTCCTTTATGCCATACTGAGTAAATTAGTAACTAAAAAGGCAGTCATTGATTCTGGGATAATAGAGCAAGTACTCTTTTGTATATCATTTGATGGTTAGCTTGAGATGAGCATTATAAAAATAAAACTCAGTTAATAGAGATTAAAAACAATAAGCATGCAATATTTTACTTATTCTCTGTGATGAAAACATTAATACTTTAATACAATACTGGAAAAAAATGTCTAAAATTATTTAGCAAGTTTACCGTGTTATGAAAAACATATAGCCTGAACCCTAGACTGAGACCCCTTTTGACACTACATTGCATCCTATTTATAGACACGAGTTGTCTCATTAAACAGGTATCCCTTGAATGGGTATCACTATTTATGTTTTATCATCACAATCATATTAACAACAATAATAATCTTAATTTCTATCATTCTCAATCCTCATAACAACCCAGCGAGACTGATGCTATTATTACCTCCATATTATAGAAGAGGAAATTGAGGCTAAAAGTGACTAAGTACCTTGTAGAACAAGGCCACACAGTGAGAAAGAAAGGAATTTTCTTTAAAGGAAATATTAGAACACTTCCTTCTTTGGTCTCCTTGGAAATTATTATATGAAAATCAATTATAATTACATGGAAATCAATGGCAAACCAGTGTGTGCGAACTAGAAATAGGCATATGCTCTTCAGTCTTATACACAGGACTGAGGTAACATAGAAATCACACCAGCAAATGCCCCACGCTGAACGTTAGAAGTGACAAAACAATAGTGGTGACATAGCCTACTTAACATTGAAACTAAGCTTATTTTGCTTTAGCACAGACTGATGAGAAATGTGAGTTAGAAAGCATTTCTGTATAAAACCAAAACTTACACATTTATCATATAACCCTTTGCTTTTTTGTTAGCTCTTTATCTTTGACAAGGCATATTTTTGAGCAATTATTTGAAATTTCTTTCTTTTTAAAGTATTTTCTCTGTCTTGCATGCCTCCTTAATTCTGTATAAATTCTTGAGAAAATCTCAACTAGTTTGAGAAATTTCAATAGTTTCTTCATTGAACAGATACTTACTAAACTCCTACTCTACGCCAGGTTCTGTCTTAAGGAATTTAATGTCAAATGTCAAATACCTACATTGATAATCTGAGACATGGTTTGGATTCACTTTGGCATCTTTGTGTGTTAAAAACAAATTAGTTCCAAATGTATTGGTACAAATAAATAGGTTGTTTCATAAAATGTGTTTGTCCCAGATGGCTACTACTTGTTAGCAAAAAATAGCATCTATATATCTTGTTGATATCATCATTGCTAGCTTGGAATTCTTGAAACATTAGGAGGAAAAGAAATGCAACAACAGAAAAATGTTCTTCACTAAAAGAGAAGTACTACGTTTTTCGTAAATTACTATCTTTTACAGAACGAACTCGTTCAGGAGAAGTGACTATCAATTTTTCAGTATTTGTGCCTTTCATGTAAGAAGAAATGAAACAGGAATTAAGAAATTGGGGTTCCTACTGCTGGCTCTACAGGCAGTAATATGTTCTAGTTAGACAAGTAGGAAGGGAAAGAGTTGGACACAAGCGGCAAAAAAGAACTTTCTTTCCCATATAATGCCAGAGATCAAAAGCTTATCAAGCACTTGAGAGCCAAGAAATCAAAGTTGTGCCTAGGGAGCTAATGCATCTGTAGTCCCAATCTGTACAAAAGTCTTAAAACTGGGAAATGCAGGTGGAGTTAAACAATCGGAGGCATCCATTGTCAGGAGCAAATCAGGTTTGGGGCCGTTTGATAATAGACGTAGAATTGGATGGGAGAAACCTGACCACAGTATTCAGCGGAAGAGTCCAAAATCCCAGAATGTCAGTTTAGAAAAGAAAACAGGATTCTGAGCCTGATAGTTTGCTTTCTGATCCCTTTTCCTGCTTAGAGTAGGGATCCCTAGTGCCGCAGGTACATAGATGAAATAGGAAGGAATTAGCTAGAGAGAAGGAACTGGAGGACTTCAGGTGTACACTAATGTGACTCTAGGGGTGTTAGGAGTTTGGGGATATGGTACAGGAATGATCCACTAATGTATGGAGGATCTTTGTACTGTCATTTTCCCAATCTCTTCATTGAATTCCCAAGCCTATCTGTTTAATTATCTCATGGGAATGAATGCAACAATGAGTTAAAAATGTTTAGGTCTCTTTTGGTGAAAAAAGTTATTTGAGTTCAGGATGTTTAGGTTAACCAGAAAGTGTTAAAGAATTAAATGATTCTCATTTTAAAACAGAAGAATGAACTCAGGTAACTGGACTGTGATTTTTTTTTTAATTTATAGTTTGGCTAGGTGTTTTGCCTCACTTTAGCATCTCCTTTATTACAGCATAAAGCCAAAGAAAATATTGACCTATATTTCCATATTACTGTACTGAAACATTTGTTCTTGGAGGAAGAATTGATTGGCAATAATTGTTTCCAATAATATAGTTTTTGCTTCCAATATTAGGTAGTCCCAGAAAAAGCATTTCACTCAGATCTAAAAGTTTGGTAAATTATAGGTTATACATTTTATTTCAAGAATATCATGTTAATATTCATCAGGCACCATTCCTGAAGACTATCATTTTTCAGCCAAAAAGAAAGTAGAACATTTTAGAAGTATTTATTTCTATGTACTTATTTCATAGCAAGACTTCAAGTAAGTCACTGTCCATTATAAAATAATTAGTGAGTTCTTATAGCCAGCTAGATAGAAAATGTCAGTTCTTATGGACTTTTCCAGAGGGGATAAGCATGCTTAACTTTTTCTTTTCAAAAATTAAGTAGTTTTTGTTATCACATATGGTTAAAAGATTTAAGAATTTAGTGTAAGATCTTTTGTCTGTATACATTTATTAACTAGAGGTGTGTGGCTTGGGCATCATAAACTGAGTTGGTATATTCTTTAAACTTTCTGCCTCCTCTTTTTCACCCAAATACTATATGGCATGTTTTGTATATGCTATAAACCTTCAGTGAAACTTTTCTTTCAAATTTAAAATAGCTTTCTAAGTGCTAAATAATATAGGTATTATAAGTGTTGCAACAAAAGATCATCAGCAGAAATGCTGCCTAGAAGATAAACTTGAAAACTTAATTAGCACACCAAACAATGTTAGTCCATTTCAATCTTAAAATACATAACTTGCTTTTCTTGAAAGCCAGTGGTTTACAGAAAACTTATTCAACAAATATTTCTTGAGACTGCCTCTATATCCAAAGAACTCTCTTAAGTTTCAAAATTCTCAGTTTCTGTAATTCTACACAGAATATTGAAATTGAAATTTTCCAATGCTACTGGCTGTGAAAAACCTAATTTGATATAATCCACTTAATGTTCACTTAAGATCAGTGAATTAACCTGACTACAAGAAAAAAACACATGAAGAAAATAGTCATTTTTAAAATATGGTTGAATCATGAATCACAATTGCTAAAGCTAAACTGTGGTTTAAGATCCCTGGAGCCCATTATACCTAAGGGGACTTTATTCTCTCCACTGAAGACTAAATGGTATGCAAGGGGGAAGAGATACGGGAACATATGTATATGTATAACTGATTCACTTTGTTATAAAGCAGAAACTAACACACCATTGTAAAGCAATTATACTCCAATAAAGATGTAAAAAAAAAAACAGACTAAATGGTAAAGAAAGTTAGATTTACTGAATATACTATCACGATAGCAAAGTATCAACCCCTTTCAGCTTTTGCATCTGTATTAAAGACAGAGTCTGTCCTAATAGCAGCTAAGGCACTGCTATCCAAGACAAGATTAACAATGGATGGGGTCCTACCTCACTCATATCACTGTCATAATTGGTCGACTTAGCATATTAAAATTCAGATTAAAATATACCTAATAGTGTTTAATTTGGAGAATGGTACCTTAATTGAAACTTTAGTTACTATCCACTGTAATTTGCTTTTAAATTGTTTAATGCAGCACTGACGTTATAATTAGAAAAATTAATCTGAAGAAACAACGTGCTCTAAAGGCTATATATTTTGTTCTATGTCTTAAATAAAACGAAGAATAAAAATTGAATTAAAAATGTGATAATGGATTTTTTAAAAAATAAATGACTGCTTGGGTGAGGAGGCTTCAGTAGATGATTGTCTGCTAGATTGCTCTATGTTGTTAAACATAATCAAGAGATTAGTGCATTGGCCACCATATTTTCAAATGCTAGTGGGCTAACAGAACATTGTATTTAATCTAGTGTTCATGATGAATGTTGGGAATAAAATGGCATCATTTGAAGAATAATTAGAGGCATATATAATGAGTCATGAAAGAGAAGCACATCCATACTGAGAAATATAAATTAGCTTTAGATGACTAGTATGAGACTTCTATGTAAAATGTCCCAGGACTTCCTGCTTCTTAAAAGATGATAATGGCAAATAGATTATAAAGAGCTGATATATGTGAAATATATACCACTGAATACAGAAGCCTAAAGTCTCTTGCTAAAGAATTACTATAAATAAAAAAGGACTAAATCCCTGGCAAGGTACAGCTAGACCAGAGTTTCCCAAACTCGGCATTATTGACATTTTGGACCAAATAATTCTTTGTTGTGGGAGCTGTCCTATGCATTGCAGGTAGTTTTGCAGCATCCCCAGCCTTTCTCCACTAGATGCCAGTAGCAACATTCTTCCAATTATGACAATCAAAAATGACTCGACATTGCCAGAAGTCTCCTGAGGTGCAAAATCACTCTCAGTCAAAAACTACTGACTTAGACCCTAAATATTTCCACTGGAGTGAAGGAGACGTTTAGAAAAGGAAGAATAACCACTACCCCAAAGATATCCACAAAATAAATGCTATGGAAGAACAGAAATTATTACCTAATCTAGAGATATGTAATTCTCCCTTATTTAAAATGACATCCATGGATTATTTAAAAGCATCTCTGATGGACTTGCTTGGGCCTCCTTCTTTTTGAAGAAAAATGCTGTTTTTGGTGTCTATGAGTAATAAAAACAGAAGCTATCAAGGCCAGCAACTTTCCATTCATTCTAGCCCCAAGTGAAGTCTTTTGTTAGTGCCATCCTGACTAATGCGGATGAAAGTGCCAGAAGAAATTGGGATGAATTCATCAAAATATTTGGTTATAATTTGACAAATGTAAACGTTTTTCATGCCTTAGTTATTCACTGTTATCAATTAGCCATTTTCCCCCCACCATGAGATACTAAGGTGAATGTTTGAGGTTGGCAATAAGGGTAGATAGTGTTACCCTTTATTAAAAATAAAAACAGGGAGAAAAGAGAATCATAATGAGAACATATTATTCTTTGTTACAGTTTGAAATGCCTTATGTCTGAAGCTTAGTCATTTTTTTCTACCTATGAAAAAGTAGGCAAATAATAGTATGACCAAGCAAAATGCTAGAAAAAAAGAAAATGTTATTTTGTGTCAAAACATGGTTGTAATTAGCAATCAAAATTTACTGCATTTTTTTCTGAAAGTTTTAACAAGGAATATCTTTGGTTCTCTCTGTCTCAGATTTTGAAATTACTCCACCTACCTTTTCCTTGGCAACCTCATGTTTCTCATCTAAAGAAAAAAATCATAAGATAATTCATAATTATTTATTTTCCTTCACTCTTGAAAGCTTGAAGAATAATTTATTTTATTCTATAATTTTTTCTTGGCTTCCATTTATTAGCAATTTCCACATGGTGAAATCCAGGTGTTTTACATAGAATTTCTTTATTATTATAGACACCCAAAATAAATTCCATCTGCTTGGGCTTTATAAAACCATGGATTACATGTGTTCCAAGCTCAGTTTATTTCATTCCATGACTAAATATTCATTGGACAGTTTTAGGGTAGAAATGTCCAACAAAAAGTATACAGACAGATCAGAGGAAAATATTATTGCCTACTGAACACAATTTTGCATGCTTAACTACCCCATCTATTCTGTTTTTTCATAAACCTAGTCTAGCCCAGTCATTTTTAATTTACTTCCATCCCTTTTTCATTCTTTTTAGGCCATCTCCCAAATTAGTCACTTTAGAAATCATAGTCAACTCAAGATGATTTATGAGAAATACACAGATAGGGAATCATGTAGTCAGCAAGGTGATTAATTTTTGGATGTAATAATTTGCTACTTGTTGAAATAATTCATTTTCTCAGCAAATGTAGTTTTCTTTCTCCGTCACTTTCGATCCAATTCAACATATCTCTCTTGCTATGTTTACCAAGGATCTAAATTTTTCCATCATGAAATAAAATCACAATTATTTGGATTATTCATGCTACTTTGGGAGATTTTTCTTATTATGAGTTGCTTTCTATACAGGTGGAGTATTTATTTGGCACATTGAATAAACAAAATTTATTTCAATTATCCAAATATACCTTTAGATATATGTATCTAATGTATATGCTCAGATTTTTGTATTATCTCAATATTTATGAAACTGTAATCATTTCTAAAATGTCCCTTGTACAAATGATAATGTCTTTCCTTGTATAAGTGGACTTCTGATTGATCCTGGAAGGAATGCTGTGCAGTTTTATGATGAAATCGGGAGCATATTTGATACTAATAAAATGGTCAATGTTTCAACTCAGGATCTAGATTTTGGATTTTCCTCCAGGATGTAATTAAGGAACTCTCCCCCTATTAAGATAGTGCTGACCTCTAACATGTTTCCAAAACAAAGATAGTAGAATCTCATTTGAAGGAGAAAAATGTGTGTGGTTTGCAGAATAATTCAAACACATGTATCATATAAGCTCTGATGTCAGCATTAACTAATGGGAGATTTTTTTTGTAAGCATACAAATAAATGAACATTATCAGAGCAGAACATTTCTTTCTTAATACAAAAAATTATTTTTATAATTTTATGTGTTTTTATGAGACTAATATTCAGTAATAGTCACATTTATTACTCTTCCTTGAGCAGCTTCCTGGGAAGTAACGCATTCAAAATGATAGCATCTGTGATTTATGTACATCATTACATATTTTCTGAAAATTGGTGCATTCAGTTGACTGCAGGCTTCATTTTAAGCTATTAAGAGAATTTTCTTTATGGACGACTTTTTGTAGGAACAAATGAAAAAAACATACAGTTATCATTTTAACTGTTTCGTTTGTAAGAAATAGTTTTATATCTCTGAATGTTGAGTCCTTATATTATTTGCAAAGCCTTAATGAGTCTCAAAATTCTAGTTGAGGAATAATCTTAGGTTGTTCTTGACCCCCTGGTTTAACTAACAATGTAGTCTTCTACAATTGTCACTTTACATTGAATATTTTGAGAATCATATCTTTACTATGGACTCTGCCAGGTGCTTTGTCTATTACTTCATTTATTTACTTTCTCATCCCCATTCTAACTTGCTTAGCCATGATGAATAACATATTCTGAACTCAGCGCATCGTCTAGGCAGCAATCCAGTGACTTCCTCCCCTCAGGTTATTTGCCCTGAGTATATTCAACATTCACTTTTCTAAGCTCTGTGTTTTCTGAGGACACTCAAAAAGTCTTAAATTTGTGGAGAAAATAATTCAGCTGAGCAAGTATCAGCAAAGATAAGCGATCTTTGCTGTGAATTTTTTGTACAAGATTATGAACCCTTTGTTGATAAGGACTGTGTTTTATTTATTTGTTGGTCCCCAGATGTCTGCCATGATGTGCCTGGCACATAGCAAACAATGAATTGAGTGAGCTTGTTGGTATGAACATTTCTGTGAATAATTTGTTTCCTTTACAAAATTATATTAATTATTTTCTGCAATATTAAGAATTGGTATTTGTAATGTTAAAAATGGCTTCTTGAAATTGTTTTTCCAGCTTTTAATCTTTGGACAAAATAGGTATTATCTATGTTTCATATATTGGGCAAATCAAGGCACTTGACAGAGGACACAATGAGGAATGATAAGATCATTTGTTGTCAGTCAGTGCTTCATTGTGTTGAATGCTAACATGGTATTCTCTAAGTAGTCTTTTAAACTTCCTCTAATAACATTATGATCTTTGAAAACAAGCCTTTGAAAAGCGTTCCTGGAAAAGATGAGCAGAAAGTATCAGACATTGTTATCTGTGTGCTTTTGAGAGTATTATTTTATATATCTAATAAGCTAATGTTAGAACAAGCTTAAATAGTTTCTCTAGTCTACCTAAAGTTGGCATTACAGTTCAATGTCAGTATTCTTCACCAAACATATTTTTTGTTAAATTATGTATTTGAATAAGGATGCAGTCAAAATACTTGCACATGTGCTTCAGATTACTTAACGTCACCAGTTAATTTAAGATGATTTATCAGGGTGATTTGTACTAGTAAGATAATTCCAGATAAGAAAAATGCAGCTTCCCAAACTAATTTTTTATTCATATTTGGACTCCTCATTCTTAAATCGATATGGTAGATTAAAAATAAGTAATCAAGGACTTCCCTGGTGGCACAGTGGTTAAGAATCCGCCTGCCAATGCAGGGGACATGGGTTCGATCCCTGGTCCAGGAAGATCCCACATGCCCCGGAGCAACTAAGCCCATGTGCCACAACTACTGAGCCTGTGCTCTAGAGCCCGTGAACCACAACTACTGAGCCCACGTGCTACAACTACTGAAGCCCGTGCGCCTAGATCCCATGCTCCACAACAAGAGAAGCCACGCAATGAGAAGCACAGGTACCACAACAAAAAGTAGCCCCCAATCGCCACAACTAGAAAAAGCCCATGCACAGCAACGAAGACCCAATGCAGCCAAAAATACATAAATAAATAAATTAATATAAAAAATAAAAATAAGTTATCAATACAGTGACTTCACAGAAGACTGCTCATATATTTCATGAGAACTTTGGAAATCAGACTTTCTCTTCCAAGTCATGATTTTTCGTTAAAAATTCATATTCAGTATGGAGGAAAAATATGGGGCAGTTATAAATTTGTCTGAAAATATATTATATTCCTAGTATTCAAGAACATCTTAGTAGTAATAGTAGTAGTAGTCATATTATTCTGCATTCATTCCCATGGTCGGTTTAAAACCAACATTGCCTATCTTCTTGGATTATGCTCTCCCATCTTTGTAATAAAAGTTGGCTAAAATGGAAGGTTAAAAAATAAAACAAAACAAAGAAAATTCATCAAAACTGGAGACAGAATTTCCCAAAGAAATCTAAGGGTATTCAATGAGAGTTGATTTTTTTAAATACTGCCCCAAGTCATCAGCAATTCTTAGACCATGACCTGCTTCTTTTTTTACTCTCCTTTTATTTTTTGAGACAATAACCATAAAACCCAATATGGAAAGTGACCCTATGGGTGCAACCACAAAGTTTCAGTGAGAAAATCATTGTTAAATTACTTTCAAGAATCTCCGAATTCCTGGTACCAACAGTAGACATCAGTGTCCTCCACAACTCCAGTTACATCCAGGTCAAGCCAAAGTAAGATTTTAAAGACTCTAAGCACTGAAAAGATTATGGTGCCTTCCCAGATAACACTTAGAGCACCAGGAAGGCAAAATAAAAAATTTAAACTAATAAGGCAACATAATTTAAGCATATTTTTAATGATTGATTAAATATTGCATAAACTCAGTGCAGAGACAAAATATTCCTTTACCTGAGACCTTATGGCTGCTGGGAGGGTTTCTTTTAATTATCCCTAGCACACTAAAACAAGGAATACTTATTCTAGCTAGAACTATCTATTAATTTGATTTTTCTCAAATATATTCTGTAATATCTGTTATGTTTATGCTTTCTAGGACTGCTAGGATTATACTGTGTTCAAAGAAATGTTTTTGTTCTCCTTTGCTTTATAGATTCTCTTTCAAACCTCACTAGTAGCACAATGTCCTCTGTATTCCTAACCAATAATTTAGAAATTACTGCTGGATCCTGGGAATGAGGGGTTGCAGAGGGATAGAAAAGCTTGAAGTATTTCTTATTTTAATATTTTCAGATAATTTCACAGCTTCCCACTAAAGCTTTAAAGTTTAAAGGCAAGGATTATTGATACCTTGCCTCTCTTTAGGCTTGTTATCTAGAAGATTGTATCTTTTGGCCTTTTAAAAATAAGAGTTTCCTGTCTGCAATATCAACCCCTAAGGGAAGTTTGTCATACAAAGCAATTATTTGAGTTATTAATGCCCTTAGAAATTTCATATGTTTTTAACAATGAAAACGATTATTTGATGGGGAAATTTTAAATAGAAACTATCTTTTAGTTGCATTAGAAACTCCTAAAGTGAACCACGAAAAACAAAATATGCCAATAATTGTGTGATGGGAACATAGGCCTAGTTCTGGGTTTTGTTTTGTTTTTGATACTATAGACTCAGATTCCTTAGGTAAGATTTAAAATATGTTTGTTTGTGTGTGAATGGGGACAAGAGACAACAGAGAAAGAAAGCTCTTTAACTTTCCTAATGCTGAATATCTATGTTTCCTAAATAATCAGCTCACTATCCTACTGCTCTATCTCAAAATCAATTATCTTCAACCTCATCATGTTTCTCTCCATTTACCTCCACAAGTTCATTGTAATAAACACAAGGAAGTCATTTTAAAATATTGTATTATATAATTCCTAGCACCATGATCTTTATTCACTGACAAATTTTGAAGAGCTATGAATTTTTAATAGCAGAATTACAAAAATTAAGTTTTGTCCCAGTCAATAGTAAACACTAGTTGGGAACCACCAGTGCCAGATAAATGCACCATGATAATAATAATGATGAGCTGCAGTGAAGCTTAGTGTCATTTAATTATATCTTAAGAGTTGATTTAGCAAACTTTCCTCTTTTCATTAACATCAGAAATCATATATTCACACTAGGAAACAAACGAATGTCACTAACGAAACAATTTTGTTCAAGTAGCATGCTTTCAAGTCAATTCTTCAGAGGCATATAATGGAGCATACTTTATACAGTGTTGAACAAGATTATATAAGCATTAGTCCTTCTCCCTGACTTCAAGTAAGACCACACCCTAAGCTCACTAGAAAAAACTGAAATACGTCCGTTTTCTAAAAGCTGAGATAAAATATGATTCACTGGTACCTCTTGTTAACTACAACAGTCAGGTCACCCATCATCATTTGCAGTATAGCGACTTCTAGGGTATACCTGTATCTGCTTTACCCTTCTTCTTTTCACCCGTACTTGGAAATAAAATCTGTATCTAATCAATAGCACCTACTAAGATGACGTTTCTAATTTACTGAGAAACCAGTAAGTATTTGCAGAAGAAAAAAGAAGTCTTACATATGCTACTGAAAATCATGAAATTAAGTGTAGCATTTACCTATACCATTTGGGAGTGGAAAATAAGTTTAGAAACACTGATACAATGCCAAGAATCCATAAAGATGGACTGTAATAGCAGTTACAGGTGCAAAACTGAATGAAAGTACATCCATAACAGGTTTTTTTTTTTCATTTATCTTAAGTTCAAGTTGAGAGTGGTTTTATTTTCATTGTTTTGGACTCTTAAAGATTTGTGACACAAGAGGAAAAGGATTTGATGATTACTGATAAAACTATACAGTGTTGATCATTCTTCTTGTTCATCGTTCTTCTGTTTCCTTAGAGCATGAATTCTCTGTGGGCTTAGCATTTGCCCTCTTATTATATAAAACCTAAGGAGAAGAAAATAATGTCTTGTTCATAGTAGTTGCTTATTAATGGCTTTCTATGAGGTTTCACTGTGGGGAAAGGAATTAAAAACTTAATAATCCTGCTAGTTCTCTGAGCAGTTTAGAGCACAGGAGATATTTAAAGTTTTATGGCATTCTCCTGGGAAGCCATCATCTCTTTGCCTTTCCTCACATTTAAGATTTTAATTGCCTCAGTGTTTCAATAACAATTACAGCCTATTCGGAATTTTTCTTTTCATGATCTGACAGCTCTGAGTTTTAAATTCTGGGAATCTTTCCTGAGGTAGGTTATATTTGTTATCCAAAGTCTCAGAGGAATATCACTCTGTGCAATATGCGATCAATTCCCATTTACTTGCTTTGGAGCCATCAGTCTTTTACCTGATTCTGTATATTAAGCAAGCAAAGCTTTTCAATGTTTCCATTTCCTTTTGTGCCACTAATTTAACAATGTACTGACTTGATCACTTGATTTCTTAGTCCACATCAATCCAAATAAAGTGCCTTCTGCTTTTTTTGGCATAAATTTAATTCAATTCTTATTCATGCTTGTTCAAATCTAATAAAGCTTCTCTATTAAGATGGATTGTGACAATGTACAACTTCTAATCTTTTCCCATTTTGAGCCTGATTTTCCCATTTCTATCAAGGAGAATGCCAGAAAAAATGAGTTAAATAAATTAAAATGTAAAGGTTTTAAACCCATTTACCTAACAAGGAGAACAAGACTTCGCCTGCTACATCTTGTGATTCTTCTGTTCCTTGCCTCTATTCTCTTCTAGTCAGTTTTCTGAGACTCTACTTTTTGTCCATGCCATCGCCCTCACTCTTCTACCTTTCCTGATATATCACAATCATTCCTACTCCTCACACTTTGATTCTATTTGCTCATGTCTCTGCCCCTATAATAACTGAACATCTTCCCCATGCCTCTTATATTAACTGTATTGATTAACTGTATGTTTTCTATTGCTGTGTAACAAATTACGAAAAACCCAGTGGTTTAAAACCATACCCATTTGTTAGTTCACAGCTTTGTAGGGCAGAAGTCCAGGGACCTCCCCTGTATTCTCTGCTTAAGTTCTCAAAAGGCTGAAGTCCATGTGTCTGCTGGGTTGAGCTCTTATCTGGAAGCTCTGGAGAAGAATCTGCTTCCAGACTTATTCAGGTTGTTGGCAGAATCCAGTTCCTTAGGGCTGTATGACTGTAATCCCTATTTTCTTGCTGGCTGCCAACTGTAAGCCACTCTCTGCTCCTCGAGGAAACCCACATTCATTTTCACATGGCCCTCTCTATCTTCAAAGCCAGCAACTGCATATAGAGTCCTTTTCATGCTTCAATTCTCTTCACTTACAAACTAGAGAAAATTATCAACTTATAAAGCACTAATAGGATGAGATTAGGTCCACCTGGATAATATCTCTTGCCGTATAAAACAACAAACTCATGGAAGTAATATCTCATATTTACATGTTCAGGTCACACTAAAAAGGAGGGGATTATGCAAGGGTGAGTGTCACTGAGGTGATTCTAAAAGATTTGCCTACCATGCTAACCCATTATCATGGAAAGCCTTCTAGTACCTTTCAAAAATTTTTGATTGATATCCATAGTATTGAAATACATTGTAGTGTGAAACTCGGAACACACACATACACAGTTTCACAAAAGAGAATTCTTACTGTTTGCAATAAATGATGTTATTTTCTATTCCATAAAAAGAAAAGATTGCTTTAACCTACTAAATTTAGGGCAAAACATTTTTTAGCCAAATTGGGAAAACCAGTCACTTCTGTTTCCATTTTTGGAAACCCATTTGTAATTTTGGTGATCTGCAAAATTGATCTATGAAAATTGGGATGAGATAACATTTGAAGTGAGCTCTTTTATTTTTAATAGTAACTTATCCTATTCTCCTTTTATATTAGTATTATTGTCATGTGCACATGGAATTACTTTTCATGTAAAGAAAGAGGATTAGGAATTCAATACGTAGATTGTTGTATTTAGGTGGGAGCATTTTATTCTGTGTAAAAACCACCATACGGCCTACCAATATAAACGACGTTTTTAGTAGTTATTGTGGTAGTCACTAGATGGCAGATGTGTATTGCCCAAAATAAAAGGTGCCCACAAGCCAGCAAGGATCTCATTCAGATTTGATGGAGAAATTAAAACCTTTACAGACAAGCAAAACCTGAGAGAGTTCAGCACCACCAAACCAGCTTTACAACAACTGCTAAAGGAACTTTTCTAGGCAAGAAACACAAGAGAAGGAAAAGACCTACAATAACGAACCCAAAACAATTAAGAAAATGGGAATAGGAACATACATATCGATAATTACCTTAAATGTAAATGGACTAAATGCTCCTACCGAAAGACACAGATTGGCTGAATGCATACAAAAAAAGGACCCATATATTTGCTGTCTACAAGAGACCCACTTCAGACCTAGAGACACATACAGATTGAAAGTAAGGGGATGGAAAAAGATATTTCATGCAAACGGAAACCAAAAGAAAGCTGGAGTAGCAATTCTCATATCAGACAAAATAGACTTTAAAACAAAGACTATTATAAGAGACAAAGAAGGACACTACATAATGATCAAGGGATCGATCCAAGAAGAAGATATAACGATTGTAAATATTTATGCACCCAACATAGAAGCACCACAATACATAAGGCAAATACTAACAGCCATAAAAGGGGAACTCGACAGTAACACATTCATAGTAGGGGAATTTAACACCCCACTTTCAGCAATGGACAGATCACCCAAAATGAAACTAAATAAGGAAACACAAGCTTTAAATGATACATTAAACAAGATGGACTTAATTGATATTTATAGGACATTCCATCCCAAAACAACAGAATACACATTTTTCTCTAGTGCTGATGGAACACTCTCCAGGATAGATATATCTTGGGTCACAAATCAAGCCTTGGTAAATTTAAGAAAATTGTAATTGTATCAAGTACCTTTTCCAACCACAACGCTATGAGACTAGATATCAATTACAGAAAA
Source organism: Globicephala melas (assembly GCF_963455315.2). Lineage (NCBI taxonomy): Eukaryota > Metazoa > Chordata > Mammalia > Artiodactyla > Delphinidae > Globicephala > Globicephala melas. The sequence continues at coordinate 31,129,871 of NC_083335.1, read as the reverse complement.
AGATCTGTAAAAAATACAAACACATGGAGGCTAAACAATACACTACTTAATAACGAAGTGATCACTGAAGAAATCAAAGAGGAAATAAAAAATTACCTAGAAACAAATGACAATGGAGACACGACAACCCAAAACCTATGGGATGCAGCAAAAGCAGTTCTAAGAGGGAAGTTTATAGCAATACAAGCTCACATTAAGAAACAGGAAACATCTCGAATAAACAACCTAACCTTGCACCTAAAGCAATTAGAGAAAGAAGAACAAAAAAAACCCAAAGTTAGCAGAAGGAAAGAAATCATAAAAATCAGATCAGAAATAAATGAAAAAGAAATGAAGGAAACGATAGCAAAGATCAATAAAACTAAAAGCTGGTTCTTTGAGAAGATAAACAAAATTGATAAACCATTAGCCAGACTCATCAAGAAAAAAAGGGAGAAGACTCAAATCAGTAGAATTAGAAATGAAAAAGGAGAAGTAACAACAGACACTGCAGAAATACAGAAGATCATGAGAGATTACTAAAGCACCTCTATGCCAATAAAATGGACAACATGGAAGAAATGGACAAATTCTTAGAAAGGCACAACCTGCCAAGACTGAATCAGGAAGAAATAGAAAATATGAACAGACCAATCACAAGCACTGAAATTGAAACTGTGATTAAAAATCTTCCAACAAACAAAAGCCCAGGACCAGATGGCTTCACAGGCGACTTCTATCAAACATTTAGAGAAGAGCTAACACCTATTCTTCTCAAACTCTTCCAAAATAGAGCAGAGGGAGGAACACTCCCAAATTCCTTCTATGAGGCCACCATCACCCTGATATCAAAACCAGACAAGGATGTCACAAAGAAAGAAAACTACAGGCCAATATCACTGATGAACATAGATGCAAAAATCCTCAAGAAAATACTAGCAAACAGAATCCAACAGCACATGAAATGGATCATACACCATGATCAAGTGGGGTTTATCCCAGGAATGCAAGGATTCTTCAATATATGCAAATCAATCAATGTGATAAACCATATTAACAAATTTAAGGAGAAAAACCATATGATCATCTCAATAGATGCAGAAAAAGCTTTTGACAAAATTCAACACCCATTTATGATAAAAACCCTGCAGAAAGTAGGCATAGAGGGAACTTTCCTCAACATAATAAAGGCCATATATGACAAACCCACAGCCAATATCGTCCTCAATGGTGAAAAACTGATAGCATTTCCACCAAGATCAGGAATAAGACAAGGTTGCCCACTCTCACCACTCTTATTCAACATAGTTTTGGAAGTTTTAGCCACAGCAATCAGAGAAGAAAAGGAAATAAAAGGAATCCAAAGGGGAAAAGAAGAAGTAAAGCTGTCACTATTTGCAGATGACATGATACTATACATAGAGAACCCTAAAGATGCTACCAGAAAACTATGAGAGCTAATCAATGAATTTGGAAAAGTAGCAGGATACAAAATTAATGCACAGAAATCTCTGGTATTCCTATACACTAATGATGAAAAATCAGAAAGTGAAATCAAGAAAACACCCCCATTTACCATTGCAACAAAAAGAATTAAAAAATCTAGGAATAAATCTACCTAAGGAGACAAAAGACCTGTGTGCAGAAAATTATAAGACACTGATGAAAGAAATTAAAGATGATACAAATAGATGGAGAGATATAGCATGTTCTTGGATTGGAAGAATCAACATTGTGAAAATGACTCTACTACCCAAAGCAATCTACAAATTCAATGCAATCCCTATCAAACTATGACTGGCATTTTTCACAGAACTAGAACAAAAAATTTCACAATTTGTATGGAAACACAAAAGGCCCCGAATAGCCAAAGCAATCTTGAGAACGAAAAACGGAGCTGGAGGAATCAGGCTCCCTGGCTTCAGACTATACTATAAAGCTACAGTAATCAAGACAGTATGGTACTGGCACAAAAACAGAAAGATAGATCAATGGAACAGGATAGAAAGCCCAGAGATAAACCCACACACATATGGTCACCTTATCTTTGATAAAGGAGGCAGGAATGTACAGTGGAGAAAGGACAGCCTCTTCAATAAGTGGTGCTGGGAAAACTGGACAGGTACATGTAAAAGTATGAGATTAGATCACTCTCTAACACCATACACAAAAATAAGCTCAAAATGGATTAAAGACCTAAATGTAAGGCCAGAAACTATCAAACTCTTAGAGGAAAACATAGGCAGGACACTCTATGACATAAATCACAGCAAGATCCTTTTTGACCCACATCCTAGAGATATGGAAATAAAAACAAAAATAAACAAATGGGACCTAATGAAACTTCAAAGCTTTTGCACAGCAAAGGAAACCATAAACAAGACGAAAAGACAACCCTCAGAATGGGAGAAAATATTTGCAAATGAAGCAACTGACAAAGGATTAATCTCCAAAATTTATAAGCAGCTCACGCAGCTTAATAACAAGAAAACAAACAACCGAATCCAAAAATGGGCAGAAGACCTAAATAGACTTTCTCCAAAGAAGATATACAGACTGCCAACAAACACATGAAAGAATGCTCAACATCACTAATCATTAGAGAAATGCAAATCAAAACTACAGTGAGATATCATCTCACACCAGTCAGAATGGCCATCATCAAAAAATCTAGAAACAATAAATGCTGGAGAGGGTGTGGAGAAAGGGGAACCCTCCTACACTGTTGGTGGGAATGTAGATTGGTGCAGCCACTGTGGAGAACAGTATGGAGGTTCCTAAAAAGCTAAAATAGAGTTAACTTCTGATCCAGCAATCCTACTCCTGGGCATATATATGGACAAAACTATAATTCAAATAGATACATGCACCCCAATGTTCATTGCAGCTCTATTTACAATAGCCCGGAGATGGAAACAACCTAAGTGTCCATCATCGGATGAATGGATAAAGAAGATGTGGCACATATATACAATGGAATGTTACTCAGCCATAAAAAGAAACGAAATTGAGCTATTTGTAATGAGGTGGATAGACCTAGAGTCTGTCATACAAAGTGAAGTAAGTCAGAATGAGAAAGGCAAATACCGTATGCTAACACATATATATGGAATTTAAGGAAAAAAAAGGTCATGAAGAACCTAGGGGTAAAACAGGAATAAAAACACAGATCTACTAGAGAATGGACTTGAGGATATGGGGTGGGGGAATGGTAAGCTGTGACAAAGCGAGAGAGAGGCATGGACATATATACACTACCAAATGTAAAATAGATAGCTAGTGGGAAGCAGCCGCATAGCACAGGGAGATCAGCTTGGTACTTTGTGACCGCCTGGAGGGGTGGGATAGGGAGGGTGGGAGGGAGGGAGACGCAAGAGGGAAGAGATATGGGAACATATGTATATATATAACTGATTCATTTTGTTGTAAAACAGAAACTAACACACCATTGTAAAGCAATTATACTCCAATAAAGATGTTAAAAAAATAAAAAAATAAAAATAAAAGGTGCCTACAGAAGGGAGTCTATTTATTAAGTATTAGAATTCTACCTCAGACATTCTATGGAATCTTGAGATTGTTCAACAATAAAGCAAGCCCTAACATGGTATAATTTAATGTCCTCTAGTTTTCTTTGAGAAATATTTATAATAGCTTTTTCTTTTATTTTAAGCTATGGCTTTTTAATATACTCATCTTACAACCCCAGCACTATAAATGGATTTGGATCTGCTAAACTTGAGACTGACATACAATTTTTTTCCAGTAACCTTGTAACCAAATGAAAAACTGGCATGGCATGAATCCTTCAGATCCCAGTTAATTGTTACTTCTTTAAAAGGCATATGTGACCAACCAATATAAATTAAACTTGCTCCTAGCACCCTATCCTTTCCTTTCTTAGCACCAATCACAACCTCCAGTGATATGGAATTGGTGTGATTTTTCTAACAAACTCTGTTATATGCAATAGACTTTCTTCTCCATACAAAAAAAGGATGTCTATTCTGCCTGTCACCATGTCACCAGCACCTAGCATAGTGCCTGACACATAAAAGGCCCTCAGTTAAGGCTTATGCAATAAATTAATGATGGATATGAGTACGGATTCTTTTCTTTTTTCCTCATGAAGTGCTTTTTTGTTAGAGACCTTGCTTTTTCTCAGGGAGTACCAAGGCTAAAGTGAATCACCTTTACTGTCATTGCAAAAAGAAGGCAACTACTTTAAGGTATAGTTTCAAAAGTCTGCCTGTGCAACTTTTTAATTAAAATGTTGATTTTTTAAAAAATCCTTTCATGCATGTAATTTTCATGGAGGAAGAGAAGAAATATCAAACTGCTAGCCAATGTGTACTTTCTTGAAACTGTATTTTCTGTGATCCATCTGATTTTATATGACTGCCAGTTCCCTCATTAACATCAAAGGTTACTGCCACAGATATTAGTCTGTTGCATTTCTTATGATTCAATATGAATTTCTTGGCAAGGAAAGCATGAGTCTACAGATTTGAAAGTATATATAATATAAGCATAATAAATGTTTCTCTTCATTTCACTCTAGCAGTTTATACTGGCAGGTGATTTTGTACTCATTCATAATTCTTCTTCTTTTATAATAACATAAGTAATATAATGAAGCATTAAATTATTCCTTGAAGTGGAATATGAATTATGCTGAGTGTAAATAGGACTGACATGCTACTCTAAATCATTATGAATAGATGTGAAGGCATGTGATTGTATCTGCCTTTGTCAATAAAAAAATGCATTCTGTCATATTTTAAAGTTTGACGGACATAATACACCTTCCCTAATTCACTGGCTCTTCATTTTATTATTGTTGTTTTATTAGAATTAACAAATGCCCTGCTGAAATAGAGGCCTCAAGAATGTTTTGCTGATGAGCTTTGAATCCATATAAAGACTTCAAATAGATTGGACATGCTCATTTTTTCTACACCTGCTTGCCCTGATTTTTTTGAACTTGAAAGTAAAAATAACCCAGTTATTTGACTCTTTTATGCTCATTACAAGATTTAAGAGCAAAAAAGAATTGTGATCTGTTAAAATCGGTTTGCATAAATACACTCTCCAGTTGGCTTAATCCTCTTTAAAATAGGCTGGGGCTTCCCTGGTGGCGCAGTGGTTGAGAGTCCGCCTGCCAATGCAGGGGGCGCGGGTTCGTGCCCCGGTCCGGGAGGATCCCACATGCCACGGAGCGACTGGGCCCGTGAGCCATGGACGCTGAGCCCACGCGTCCGGAGCCTGTGCTCCTCAACGGGAGAGGCCACAACAGTGAGAGGCCCGCATACCACAAAAATAAATAAATAAAATAAAATAGGCTGGATTATAGTACCATCTTATGCTGAAATCTATAGTTTTTGGTAATCCAGTCAAAAGAAAAGTAGTAACCAAATGATCACGTACAATTTATTTTAAAAATTATTATTTGGTAATAAATTGAAATGTAATCAATCAGTGCTTTAAAAAAATAAGATTTTAAGATTTGTCCAGGCTTTTTTCTAGAATTTATTAAAAACAACCAAACAAAACAAAAAAGATTTCAACTGCTGTTGTATATATAGAGAAGATACAAACTGTCAATGAATACCAGCCAGCCACCCTAACTTAAATCAGAAAAAAATCTCCAAGAACTTGTTATCCTTAAAACTTCAACTCAAAAAGCTCAAGACTATTTTTGAGTGCTTACTATATGTATGCTTAAAAAATGATGAAGTGGGCTTCCCTGGTAGCGCAGTGGTTGAGAGTCCGCCTGCCGATGCAGGGAACACGGGGTCGTGCCCCGGTCCGGGAAGATCCCACATGCCGCGGAGTGGCTGGACCCGTGAGCCATGGCCGCTGAGCCTGCGCGTCCGGAGCCTGTGCTCCGCAATGGTAGAGGCCACAACAGTAAGAGGCCCGCGTACCGCAAAAAAAAAAAAAAAAAAAAAAAAAAAAAAAAAGATGAAGTGATAGAAACTTCTTAAAGGAATTTTTACTCAAAATATTATTACACATTTAGAGTAAAAACATATCTATCATATTTTATAAAGATGTATTAATAGTGCATTGTTTCAATGGGACTATAAACCTAAAGATCTAAACATCACTTTAAAAACCTGCAGAAAAGGCCCATCAGTTTGAAAGCATGTGCTTTTATAGTAAACCATCATGATTGTTCAGTTACCACTTTCCCTTGAATGGATTGCCAAAAGCTAACGATTTCAGCTCAGGATGGTACTATAATCCAGAGGATTATAAAGAAGATGAAGCTGACTGAAGAGCATATTTATGCTGAATCTGCTACTGAAGAGTGATTTTTTTCACTATCAGAAATAATTTCTCCTTCTGACGGTCCACTTATTCCCATATTTCAGTTCATGGCTTATGTGAGTGACTTTCTTTCCCTACCTGTGTAAATTCTCAGAGTGTTTGTGTACCTCCTCATTTGAGTATCATGGAAACCCTGTTGATTTCAGTTCTAGTCAGGCTTGAATACAGTTAATTCAGTCTTTCTGTCAACTTTGCCCTTTTTTTGAAAGTAAGACTACTTGTACATAAATGTATTATAACCATTTCTAAGTGGCATGCCTCCCAATCTTTGAAGACAAAGAAAAAACTGTAGATGAAATAAATGTTTATTGTGAGTTGTTTCATTACGAATCTATTGTATTAGAGTTGCATATTAGGAAATCAATCAACGTTAACTAAAATAGTTTGGTACCTAATCATGTTATTCTGACCACGATTTTAAAATAATTAGATGATTCTATTGACTAATTTCAGAAAATGCACTTACTCACTAAATCAACATACCTCTTTAATATCTGCCAATCATTTAGCTTTTTACAGAGCAATTTCACATTTACCAGCTTTTTGGCTACACACTAGATTTAAAAAGGCACAGAAGGATTAAATGAGTTGCCCAAAGTTATAAAGTTCAGATGTAAAAGTTGTACTCAACTTTCTATCTTTGGACTGCAAAACTCAATGCTCATTCAAATGCAGCATACTTCTGTCTTCCTTTAATACAGTTAAAGTCAGCTTATCCCAGTATTTTATGCACCTTATCTTAAAGGTTTAGAGACATAATGTCCTCCAAAAGTTGGTTACCTGACTCAAAAATTTTAGTATTATTCAGTTTCACGTGAAATGGACAAAAAACTTTCTATGCGTACTTAACTATGTGACCCAGAGGGAGAAGGCATTATTTGGCATCTCTTAAACTATAATAGAACACTTTATTGCTTGAAAGGAGTCTCTGCTTTCAAAACTACTAGTGCAATTAGTTTTATAAGATGAAAGGCAGTGTCATCATGTGAATCACTTGGGTTAATCCTAGTGCACCAAAGCTAAAAGCTATCTTTCTTGCTATTTAAAACCTTCCTAGTGGAGTTTTATTTTGCCTATAATTGTGTCAATTATGCTAAATTCACAAACTGTATTAAACTAATAATCTAGGACTGTTGGTTGGTGGGATTATCTCCATACTACTTGTTTGAATACATAAACTAGTGTGTTTTCCAACAGAACAAAATTGCCTTCTTTACATTTTTACTCTAGTCATGGAAGTGTTAATTGTATCTAAAAAATCACTTTGTCCCCTTGCTATTGTTATCAGTAAATTAAATGATCAAGAAAGCAACTGTGAGATTTAACAAAGTTTTGCATAAACACTAACTTATGTTTGAGAATAGCCCTGCCAGCTATTCCTGAAGAGTTAGTCCCTGGAACAGTAGGCATAACACAACCATGTGGGGCTTCCAGACATCCAGGAATTAATACAGATTTGAAAACAATTTTCTTTCCCCTTATTCCTTCTGTTCCCTTCCTCTCTCTCTTCCTCCCTCCCTCCTCCCCTTTCTCCCTTCTCTTTTTCTTCCTCTCCTTCCTTTCTTCCTTTTTTCTTTCTGCCTTTCTGCCTGACTTCCTTTTTTTGAATATTTAAAGAGTGAGGTGTTCAGGAATGCATTCCAAAGTAGCTTTCTACTGCATTTAATTGTGTAGTCTATGACATTTCCTTCACTTCTTTTATTTAAAGGGAGGATATGAGACATTGGTACTAAACATTATGCATAAACTAGTGAGACTTTAAACATCTGTGACTTTTAGAGGCCCTTTGCTCTTGGTAAGGCTCAGCATCAAAGGACTGGAAAAAGAATAGACTTGCTTCTAATCTTGGCACCAACAAAAATTAACATAAGGACATTGGATAAGTCATTTATCTCTTCTGGATCAGTTACTTCAATCGTCAAAACAGGAAGTTGGATGGTCTTTGAGTGTTTCCTTCAATACCTTTCCTGAGAGCGTACTTATTAGACATAGAAATTGACAGGTATGATGTTCAACTGGAAGAATGTTATAGTTTCTTATAGGAATCAAAGAACCACTGTAAGGGTTGGTGGTACAAAGTGAAAGAGTATAGACATTGGAATGAACAATTTTGAAATTGAATCCATCTCTACCACTTACTACCTATATGTGATATTTTAACATCTCAATTTATTTTTTAATTTGGTATTGCATTGTTATCATGGCCAAGATTAAGTGAGAAAAACTATATGAAGTATTTCTCACAGCATTTGGCATACAATAAAAAATTAGTAAATGGAAACAATTATTATGCATCCCCTTTTCATTTTTTTTAATAAATGTATTTATATTTTATTTACTTATTTTTGGCTGCTTTGGGTCTGTTGCTGCACGTGGGCTTTCTCTAGTTGCTGGGAGCAAGGGCTACTTTTCATTGTGGTGCACGTGCTTCTCATTGCGGTGGATTCTCTTGTTGCAGAGCATGGGCTCTAGGCACGCGGCCTTCAGTAGTTGTGGCACGTGGGCTCAGTAGTTGTGGCACATGGGCTTAGTTGCTCCGCGGCATGTGGGATCCTCCCGGCCCAAGGATCTAACCCATGTCCCCTGCATTGTCAGGCAGATTCTTAACCACTGCGCCACCAGGGAAGTCCCTCATATTCTTTTCACGTTGAGAAATTTCTGCAGGGATTACTCCATCAGGAAGATCCTTTATTCTCTCTACATATCTTAGGGTGACAAATGGTGACTTAGATACTAACATTTCCCAGGGTATATCACAATGACAGATTCAGTGGCATGAACTTTATAAAGTCCTGTACTGAGATTTTCTCTACTGCCAGATGCAAAATATCAAGCCAAAAGGTACGTGGGAAGCTGATGAATAAATTTACACAAATATTGGCAAGAGCTGAGTACTTGTTTTATGAATGTAAATTCTCAGTTTTTGGCAAGTTAATTGCAATGACCATTTAGATAATTTCTGGCTTTCTCTGAGTAGCAGGTGTTCTCTGGAATCTGTAGAATTTTTCAAACCTATATATATATATGTGATGTAATATGATCGGCTATGGAGGCACTATATTGCCAACTCTTCTATCTTTGGCTTTTATTTTTTTAAGTTGCTTTTCTATACAGATGGATTTAATTTGGACCAAAATATTTTAGTAATTTAAAATAAGATTGTAAAACTCAAGGAATCTTTCTTTCAATAACAAGTAATGTGGTGACAACTGGTTTTATTTCAGAACTCCAATACCAGCAGATGGTGGGAAAAATTGTTTCAATAGAGAACAGCAGTGAATATAAAATCACAAATATGTTATTCGGTAACCTTAAGGATTGAGGTAATTTGGCAAAAGTAGCTTGCAGAACTTTTATTCTTTTATTTGTAGAAGAGATGAGTAAAATCTTGAAAACATTTAGAAATTATACCAATTTATTTTATCATATATTCTCCATTAAGAAATAATTGATAATCAGTGGAAAAAACAAGAATGTAATCTCTACATGGGCAGGGGTCTTTGCTTTATTTACTGTTGTATTCCAAGTGTCTAGAATATTGTCGAGCATATACTAGGCATTAAATAAATGGTTGAATAACTGAACAATGCCCTGATGAGCACTTAAGCTCTCTGCTTATACTGTCTTTCTAAATGTGTTGGTTTTTTAATCCGTAAAATAATGTTTTAGAATCTTGACTTGTTATTTACTAGGAAAAACTGCTTAACCTCTTTGAATCTAGCAATTTCTTTTTCTGTAAAATGAGTTGTGGAACTTCAAATTAGGTGAAACTAATTGTCATAGTGCCTGGCACACAATAGGTGGTCATTAAATGTTTGTGGATTTTGTTTTATTAGCACTGTACCTGCATTTTGAAAAAAAATAGACCCCTAGAACTTTAACCTAGAAATTGCTATTTGTAAAATAAGAAAATAGGACTCCTGTGACAGTTTTTGAATGTAACAATAGAAGTAACAACACTGCCTATGATTTACTACTTAAGAAGAACAAATGTCCATGTTGATGCATATATTTTTGTTAAACAAATGCATAATTTAGTCAGCATCATATGCCGTTTGGAAAAATAAAGCATTATTTAAATGCCATTTCTGTGATATCATGAAATACTGAGCCCCTGAAATGAGAAAAAAGAATAAAGTACTCTCATTAACCTATTTCCCAGCATAATTTCAAAGGTCTATAAAATCACATATGAGGCAAAGGGGTCACACCATACCTCAGTGAGGATTAGCACAAAATACATTTTCCTTTATAAATTTGCTGAGTGAACAGAGGTTTCCAATGAGAAATTAATACATTTAATCAATGCAAATTTTCAATATATTTAGTCACTGTTAAAAATTATGCCCAGTCGGGCTTCCCTGGTGGCGCAGCGGTTGAGAGTCCGCCTGCCAAGGCAGGGGACACGGGTTCGTGCCCCGGTCCGGGAAGATCCCACATGCCGCAGAGCGGCTGGGCCCGTGAGCCATGGCCGCTGAGCCTGCGTGTCCGGAGCCTGTGTCCACAATGGGAGAGGCCACAGCAGTGAGAGGCCTGCGTACCGCAAAAAAAAAAAAAAAAATTATGCCCAGTCATGCACAATGGAACCACTTTTGAATTTACAGCTACTAGAGAAATTCATAGCAAATTTAAATATTGTAATATGCATATTGCATGTGAAGCTGTCAGAAAACCTTATTTACAGTCAGTCACCCTCCTCTAAATGATCACATTTCTGTCCTGCAAGAATTTTAAGACCTTTACCAAATTAGAGCCATGCCCTGTATTTAATGAATCACCATGATTGCGTCTCCCTCGATAGCTTAAATGAGAGAGTTCAAGTTGTTGTAAGCTGTTGTTGAAGTGGAGAGGGTGTACTGATGAAAAGACTTTAATGAATTGGTATTTGAAATGTGGTTCACTCAAGGAGGCTACTTTTCTCAAAATACACTGTCATAATATCCACTGGGAAGAAAGCTATCAAAGAAGAAAGAGGCCTAGATAAGTTTACAGTATCTAGAAAGATCAATTTTTTTCTAGAGAAAATACATTGCCTTCATCATATTAGAGATGGCTAAAATAATGTTTTGTGTTTTGTTTTTCTTTTTAACAACTGGACTGGTGGCATATTACGGTGCTAAAAATAAAAACTGGGTTGGGCATAAAACAATGAATTCTGTCATCTTTGAGAAAACTAAATATTTTTCATGCTATATAACCTGAAAGCATATCTCATTTGTAGTTACAATTTCCTTTGAAAAACTTTCAAACATACACAGTAGTAGAGACAATAGTATAATGATCCTTCATGTACCCATCACCCAGATTTAATAATTAATAAGGTTTTTCAATGCTTGATTCATCTATCCCTTTTTCTTTCTCTCCCACTCTCTTTGTTGAATTATTTTAAATGATTTTGCTTTACTTCAGCATGCATTTCTAAAATTGTGGGTATATTCTTATATAACCATGATGTAATTATCATACCTAACAATTTTAAGAATAATCCATTGGTACCATCTACTATTTCAGTCCATATTCACATTTTCTCAATTGTCTCAGAAATACCTTTTTTATATTTTTCTTCTTAAATTTACTTTAACTTTGGATGAAACTGTAGAATAACATGGTGATATTTTACCAAAGTTGCCTACAGTTGGTCTATATTACACTATGAATCTATGTGATAGAAAACTGTCTCTACTGTACATGAGTGTGTGGAACAGTCGTGACTGCCTATATATAGAATAATCTTTCAATGAGATGTAAAAACCGGTGTTGCTGTTATGAAGCATCTGTTATTTCACAAATTGCTTATTTCTGTCAAATGTACAGTAATCAATATTTCATAGACTTTTAAAATTAGGTAAGTTAATTCTCCTGCTTGAAAAACATGAATGAAAATATTCAACCACTCAAAGGGGCTTTGAATCATCATGAAATGATTTCAACTTATGAGTTTATGGTGTTATGGAGGATGATAAAATTTGTATATTCATAGCACCTTTCTTTTCATTCCCCAGCTCCAAAATACACACACACACACACACACACACACACACACACACACACACACACGTACACACTTTGAAATCATGAGCAAAAGGGTTTGAGGATTTATGTTGGTTTGAACTTCTTGACAGATTGTATTTTTGTAAACTGAGTTGTACAGGATGTACTCTGGGAGGGCAATTAGAAGAATTCTTCATGCGTCTAGTTAGGAAAAAAGTGAAAACATATCACATATCATTTGTGGTCTGATACTTTCGCTTTAATGTCACTGAAAGGAGTTATAAAATAGGCAGCTCTGTTTCTCTAAATATTAACACCATCTGATATAAAGTTCACAGAATTGGTGCAAGAAACAGTATTTTCAAAGTTGTCGAATTGCAGTACCATTTTTCTTCATAAATAAATAAAAAGGAAGAAGAGTACACAAAGCAGTAAACAGGTTTTAGTTGAGCATTAGACCAGCAGAAGTGAAACTTTAGATAACCACGAAACTGGCCAGTACTTCTTATACTTCACTTTTCTGTAAAGTATCCTAGGCATAAAGACGTTTTAAAATCAGAAAATCACAAATAATTTTGTTTTAAAATTTGTGTGCATCTGGGTAGTCTCCTAATTCCTTGAGAATGAAATACATATTTAAGAATCATTTAAGGAAGCATAAAGAAGAGATGGGACAGAATACATGCACATTAATTTGCAGGCTGCATCACAAGAAAAATCAAGGTAAAAACCACTTTCACCTTCCTTTCAAATCAAGAGGCTTTCTCAGATGAATGTCATGTCCTACATTTCATTGGCAATAAATAGAAGTAGAATCTAATTGTAACCAAACTTAGCTATTTAGAAGCATCTTACTTGTAAAATAGCATAGAATAATGTTCAACATTTATGAAGAAAACCGGAATCACATTCTTTTGGAGTCACAAGGGTTAGAGATCCTTTATCACAACCCTTTCATGTCATGGTTGAAAAAGCTGAGGCCCAAATTGGTCCAGTGACTTATCCTAAATCACACATCAACTAAGTGATAAAATCAAGACTAGAACCGAGGTCTCCTACCTCTCAGCCTCATGTCCTTTTTGCTATACCTCACATATTTAACACCTAGGTGACTGAATAGTATTAGAATGATGTATACATTATATAGCTTATCAGTTATACAATTAATTTCAATTTGGGCTCAATTTTTTGAATTTGTGATATATTTTATTTTCACATTATTAATTTGTTATTTAATAGTATTGCCCAATTTCAGGGATTTATATGCATTGTATAATAATAACTTATAAAACAATAGTAGGAGTTGCTTTTTGTAGCTGGGGCAGCAGAACCAGCACTAGATGGATCCTTCCACTCCAAAGTGGCTTTTTGTTTGTTTGTTTCTCTTCCCTTTATATAGGTGATTCTGAAGCTGTGAAATGAATAGCTATTGGAAAGAGGAGAAGTTAAGAGTTCATTCAGCTGTCCAGATGTATCCAAGTACCCCGATACTTGGCAATAAATACATCTGGGCAACTGATTGAATTTTTCGCTTTTCACGACTCGACTGGAATCCTCTACAGCCAGAAGGGCCTGCTATATAGCAAAAAGTTTGTGATCTCTTAACCTAATGATATGGGATGTGGGAGTGGCTTATTGGGGAGGAGACAACAATGTAAATATAAGTGGGAAAACATTTTAGTTTGCAGCTCAATTGAATTTTAAGTATCTTAGCAAAAGATGAAGGAGAGTTTCCCACCCTAGTTTGCAAAATTAAAATCAAACTAACAGAAAATGTTGAACTGTTCCCACCAATGACACTTGTGTGCTTAACTCACCAGTGTAAAAGGACTGGATTTTTTATTGTGATTGAGAAGGCCCAGCAAATGCTGGCTCATATTATTAGTATACTATAATATTTTTAAAATATCTAACCTCAAGCTATGGCTACATACCCAAGTCCGTCTAAAGTATTTCCCCCAGTCACTCTTTATCCCATTATGCCACTCCATTTTACTCATATCAATTCTTACCATCTGAAATTATCCTACTTATTTGTTTAGATGTTTATTGTCTGTATCTCCTACTAGAATATAAGCTCCTAGAGAGCAGGGACCTGTTCTACTTTGTTTGCTACAGCACCTGGCAGAGTGCCTACCATATAATAGGCAATCAATAAATATCTGAATTCATGAAAGTGCTGTTATACAGAGTTTTCAGTCCTGCAAATCAGTCGGAATTGGTCTCCAACACAGAGATTTAGCATGTGGTTTGCTCCGCGAGCTCCCCTGTTTAAAAGCCTTCAATTTACTCTGCTATGTGGATACTTATGTTGAGATAATTCAGGGAGAGTTCTGCTGCCACCTGTGGAGAAAGCAGCTTCCAATCGCTGAGCACACTGCCCACAAAGCCAGATTCTCTCAATGTCTGTTACTACTGTCAGGAAGTAGTTTACTTCCATTTACCCTTCTACCCTTCTTGAGTTCTTGTGGCTGGACTAATAAAATTGTCACAAGACAGACTAACAGGAGAAAAAGAAACAAATTTTAATTCATGCATGTGAAGCACTCATAGAAATAGGACCTAAGAAGTGACTAAAGCAGGCAGCTTGTATAATTTTTAGACAAGGAGACAATAAATTCGTGAGGAGTTGACAGGACAAAGAAACTTAGGCTTTGGGTGCTTAACTAGTGAGGAATCTAAACAGAGTTTGAGCTTAAGATAGTAAATTAAAGAAGTAACAAGGTTTGTTTATACAGACTTCTTGGTCCCAAATTCCCTATCTCTGGCAATAAGGATGTCCTACTTCCAAATGCAAGGAGTGCATATGATATTTATTTCCTGCTTTCAGGGAGACAGAAAGGAGGGTCAGAGTGTCCCTCTTGCATTGGCTGTTTCTTAATTTTAATTGAAAATAATCAATATGCCATTGAAGCATATTTGGGGGCAGCCTGACCTGGGACCCAACACTACTATCACGAAGTGAGTTTGATAGCTATTTTAACTCTATCAATTTGGAGGCTATTTTGTTTTTGAAGTATTATTTTAGGTAAATGGAATAGGTCTAGCTGTGAAAAACAGGATTTTATATACCGTAGATTTTAGGAGTTAACTATCTTGTAATGTCTTACTAAATTAAACAGTAATCATTCTCATGAAATATGTAAAATGCAAGCAGAAGCATTCAGTAAATACAAATAAGGAGAAACTCTTTCATGTTTCATTTTAATTTCAAGTACAAGAGGAACAGTTGAATTTGCTTAAACAACCACTTAACATTATCTTGAGGGGGTGGGGGAAGGAAATGACAGTAATGACACTAGATCTGCATTCAGATAGAATAATCACCTTATTACCAGATCTAATGAAATGCCCAAGAGAGACCCAGAGTCTCATCCAGTTAATGCTCTCGGCCCCCAACCTTCACTTACAAAAGTATCTCAGTTTGGAGAAGAGATTATAAAATCACCCAACATATATAATTGCATATTCAGAAAAGTTAGAGTTCTCAGTGGCACTTTATGAGGAAATGTCCATTTCTGTGTCTGAACGGCTGCATTCTCAGGCAAACCAAAGAAAGATGCAGTAAGCAAGTTGCTAGTATCATATTATCCTGTGATATAGATACTCAATTTAGTAAGGAACTAATCACTCCCATTGAAGACTGTTAGCTTGAGGCTTTTTGCCTAATATAAAGTAACATTTTCTGGCAAAGCAGATTGCTAAACATTCGAAGGTCATGAAATTGCCTTTCCCAAAGGTTGTTCTAAAGAACATCAATTATCAAATTTCTTAAAGTAGATTAAATATAGGCCTGTCTGAAGGCAGACGACTGGATTATGTGATCACTCACAATTTTTTCAGCCCTAGGAGTTCTGTGAATTCATAATTGTAGAAGAAATTAAGACCTTACTTGAATACAGAAGTTTTGAATTTATTTAACTTCCTAGAATAAATTTCTAAGTGAGCCTAACATGCTTGAAAATCCTGGATTGACTGATGGAACAGCAGGGTTTCTTTTATTGTAGAAGAGTTTTTAATCACACTGATTATAACTGGATAACTTAGCAATTTTTATTAAAACCATAAATAGTTATTATCTGATTTGACTGTAGTTAGCAAAGGTGAATTTTTCGTATGACAACTGTATATTTTATTAGAAAATCTCTACAGCACATTTGAAGTTGAAAGAAAATTCCTACAACATTCATTAGTCCTAAGAACAATTTTTGAATTAAAAGATTTCCCCTCAAAATGTTGTAAATCTGTGCCACATTAATATAGTCTTCCCAGGACTAATTTAAACATTTGTGACTAATTCACTTTTTTTTTTTTTTTTTAATTCTGCACGCGGGCCTCTCACTGCTGTGGCCTCTCCCGTTGCGGAGCACAGGCTCCGGACGCACAGTCCCAGCAGCCACGGCTCACGGGCCCAGCCGCTCCGCGGCATGTGGGATCCTCCCGGACCGGGGCACGAACCCGTGTCCCCTGCATCGGCAGGTGGCCTCTCAACCACTGCGCCACCAGGGAAGCCCTGACTAATTCACTTTTGATCTAGCCATCTGCTGAAAGCTCAGAGGCTATAGTAACCAGAAGGAAGATTTATATTTTAAGATTATGAGTCCATAATTTCTGAACAGAGAAAACTGACAAAAATTAAACCTCTTCGTATATTATCATTCAATTCTTAAATGCTTTATTATAAAAAATCAGAGAAGAATGATCTCAGTTAACTGTCTACTCAATAATTTTTAACAACATTTAGTGTCAGATGTAGGCTCTTCGGTATGAGAGAAACCAACCTGCTGCATCACCATGATGAGCTCGTGGAATTTCCAGAAATCTAATGTAAACTACATCTTTTTATGGGTTACTGTATACCCCCCAAATTTTGTTAAAACGTCAAGTAGAAACACTGGCATTTTCTTTTTAGCCTCATCAATATTATGTTTGACCTTGTCTGGGAAAGAAAGAATAAGAAACAGTTTGAGGACAGAAAATGCGATTGAAACATGAACAATCTTTCTTCAGTGTCAAAGGTGGAAAAGGTAATAGTAAAAATGAACTATAAGTGGTTAGCTTAGAAGGTGCAAGGAAATGTCCACGGTTTTCAATAAAGTTGTAGACTTTTATCATCTCCAAACACAATTTGGACAGAACCACAGCTCTCCCTTTATTCTTAGGATATTTTGATGTCACACCTTAAATCATTTCAATTCTCTCCCTTTCGCTTTCCTTCAATCAGCCAATTACTTTGTACCCAGCACTTCACTAAGGAATGTGGGAGTTACCTGGAAAGTACACTTAGATGGTTCTTCCTCTCAAAAAGTTGTCTTTAGTACACATTTAGTACACATCTGCCTCTGCTGCATCGGACAAAACCCTTTGAACATTTTCCATTTCCTCACCAACCACCTCCTCTCATCTGGCTAGTCCTCTTCTCTTCCCTTCATCCAACTACATTCTAGATCCTTTCTACACTACTTTATTGAAATGGTGCTAAGCTCACCAGCAATCAATCTCCTTTTAGACAAATCACACCGTATGCACTCTGTTCCTTCTCAAAATACATTCCCTTGACATTTTCCCTTTTGCCTATTCTTTCCATTTTATTTGCTGCCCTCTCCCTTTATTTTTTTTCTCTAATGTCTACTCTCTACTGGTTTAACAGTTGACTCTTAAACCTAATCCTCAATTATGACTTTACTGGAGACCAAAATCATGGGTTTTTTTCCCCTTGTTGTTCTGTTATTACTTCGAAAAGAGAGCAATGTAGATGCTCTTTTATCAGCTAAATGTGTGTAAAACTGAGATAATGTGCAAAACTGATTTCCCTTCCTCATCTTTGTAGTTTTCACAAATGAATTTAATAAGTATTCTATGGACCACAAGGATGGTCATATATCTCCCACCACTTGGATGGCAAATTGGCATGGAAAACTAGGTATCTCTTAGAGAGAGCATGGTACTGGTCTTCCAAGTGAATCATCACATTATTGCCCAATGAAGGCAAGAGGCATAGCATGACTAAACTCATGATCATGAAAAACCCTTATAAGGTCACTAAGAAGAAGTCAAAATCAAAGCTGTGTGCTGAAGAAATCTTAGCCAGGTCCCATCATAGTCATTCTTAAATTTAGAGCTAAATGAGAATCACACCAATTAGCTATTAAACTAACAAATTCCCAAGTCTAGCCTGCAACCATGTTGGAAGAGTCAAAAATAGCTTTTGTTCTTTTTAATTCATGCCAGCCTTTCTTCCCCACAGTGTTTTTTTGCTTTTTTTAAAAAAATTTCACTTCCAAGATGATTATTAATAATGGCTTTTAAGTATTTCTATGAGTGATACTGATTCTGATAGTTTGAAATTTAGTTCTGAATATAGAGTGGAGATCCTATTTGGGGCCAATTATTTTCAAGTGCTCACACTATTTTTGATGATGTATGCTATATGACAGGTGACATATGTTGACATATGGGCACAGATTTCATAGGCATCAATTAAATATAATGCTCAGGATATGAGTTTTGCTTAGTTGAAATTCCACATTAACTGAAGTTATTCTGCAATATCTTGTGTACTATTAAGAACTATATGAAAAAAAAGAACTATATGAAAACTAATATTTGTCCCCTTTTTTGCCTTAGCAAACGTAGTTACTGTTAGTGATGCCTGAAGATCTTACAGAACTTTAGAGAGAGCATGAAAAGATTTGTGATTTATGTTGCAGAAAGAAATGAGAGATTGGTCTGAATGTGTATTTACTGATCCTTTACTTATTTCTGTGACTTAATCTGTAATTTTCTCTGCATGCTTGAGACAATTTCAGGTTAATCAATACTTTTCTCTACACAAAATTTTATATATATATTTATATATATACACAAACACAAATACATATATACATATGTACACACATATAAATGTGTATATATATTCTTATTATGTTGCTACATGATCATAGTTTCTATAAGAATCACAAATTCTCATTAAAAATTAATCAATTACTCTGTCAGTTATCCCATGTGATTTTTAAATTTATTTTATAAAACACAAGTCCTCCCAAATTTGAATACTTGAACTCACATATATTTTTGTGTTTGTGTTCACACAATCATGAGAATTCCGTTATGAAAGATTGGTGGAATCTGAGAGGTATGCAGATCAGTGTTCAATTAGAGTTGTTTTTGTTTGTTTGTTTCTCTTCTTAATTTCTTATCCAAGGCTTTAAGAGATTTTGCATCCCCTCCCCTTTTTGTAGAATTACTCACAGAACATTTCTCATACTGTAGTTAAGGGGATGATTTGGGGATAAATTTTTGTGTAGGTAGCACTAAGAGAACTCACAAGTGAGAGTTGAGGGATAAGAAGTGAGAAAAAATTAAATTTGTAGCTTGACTGACTAGAAGAGTGCTGTTGAATAAGATGGGAAACATAGGGAGGTGCAAGTTTTTTTGGTAAAATTTTATTTCCAAATTTCTAAAAGGAACTAGAAAACATTAAAAAAGATTACTGACAAATTTTTATCATATTCCTTGAAAATACTTACAAATTAAACAAAAGCGATGACCTTTCAATATTCCATGTTCTCAAGCTATTCAACTCTCTCTTTCTCCCTTTCTCTCTCCCTTTCTCTCTCTCCCCACCCACAAACATACACAACTAAATTTTTCTCATTGACAGCCCACTACTTGCAAACTTAACATCACAATCTTGACTCTCATAATAGCTTGTGATCCCCAAAAAGAATACAGTTACATGTTTGGTATGAGAAGAGAGTAAAATCAAAATCCAAAAAAAGAAGATATAGAGAAGGCAACATGAAAAACAGAGAGGTTTACCTACTCTATTCCCAGTTAAGAATTGCTATGCAGAAAAACCAAGGGGTCTCTATGTTAATCATTAGAATTCACTCTGGGTATTTCTTCAATATCAATGTAAAAATTCACAGTGACACGTTTTACTCCGTGTAAAGATATTATTTCCACAAGGAGCACAGCAGAGATCCTCAGCAAATTTGCATCCAGTCTACTCTTGGCCAACATTTTAGCACACTGAATATAGTGAGGGCTAAGTGGTGAATAATCTCTTATGTAAATATTTGGTGGGGTTTTGCATTGCAACCAATAACTCCTTCAAAAATAGCCTACAGAAATCAAAGGTACTCACTCTGAAATTCTTTGATGTTTGTAGAGTGTTCATGTTTCCTTCCTAATTCCTCTGAAGATGCACTGTCAGTTCTTAATCAATAAATGAAACTAAATTTTGTTTTTCAATCATCGAGTGCAACTGACCTTTTGTTTGCAATTTTCAACATTATCCCATGTGCTCTGACTGCAGCATATTATCTGTTGGATACTAACTAGTTGGTTCATAGGGTTGTTGCTATATTTAATTAGGTAAACTTAATCAACTCATTTATTTTGGTATAAACCTGTGGCTACCCTCTGGATAATATTGTTGGTTCATGCAAAAGTATAAAGAAAGCTATCTATGAAAAAGCAGATTGCTTCACTGGAAAAAAAAGTTAGAAATGTTGTACAAAATATGTTCACTTTATAAAAATGCTTAAAACTTGTTTTAGTTTTTCATTGCTCTATAAGATGAAACCTTTTTACTTTATACATGCTACTTAATTATTAGATCACAAACTTTCCCCCAATAGTTTGCAAATTAAGAAGCATATATTCTTAATTTCTTTTT
Organism: Globicephala melas; assembly: GCF_963455315.2. Classification (NCBI taxonomy): domain Eukaryota; kingdom Metazoa; phylum Chordata; class Mammalia; order Artiodactyla; family Delphinidae; genus Globicephala; species Globicephala melas. Next base: position 31,108,885 of record NC_083335.1, on the reverse strand, counting down.
CAAAACACTGCTTTGTACTCCAGCAGGGGGAGATTTAGTAGAAGCCCCATATAAAGAAAGTATATACAAGAAATTTTAGAAAAATTATGATGGTTGTATATTGGTAAATAAATGAAAAATCTATTCTCCTTGCCATTTTTTATCACTTATATAATATGCTTGCTTGTTTGCTAAATTTAGTATTGATTATTTCTTATCACTTAATAAATATATTTATTTTTATTTAATCAAAGGTTATTAAAGTTATTTAAACTTTTAACTAATTCTCTTTTTCTTTTTTCTCTCCCCAGAAAGGATGGCATAATGAATCCAGTCTGTTAAATTTCCTCTTCTCAATTTTAAACTTTGGTTGCTTAAGACTGAAGCAATTATGGTGAACCTGAGGAAGGCAGTGCACTCGTTCCTGTAAGGATGTTATTACCTATTATTTTTTTAAAATAACTTTTCATAGTAGTTTGCTCAAAAATGTTAAAAAGGTTTTTATATGATTATTCAGCTATATTTGCCTCAATCTGTATAAATGACTTGCATTCCAATAGACTAATATTACTGGTGTTTTCTATTCAAAAACAATAAATGGGAAAAAAACCAATAACTTGAACTCCAATTAAACACAACCACTCATATGTTCAAACAAGTAATATCATTCAAAAATAATTCTGATACTGTGGTTCCTTTCTGTATGGTTAAAATGTAGAAATAAGAAAGGTTCTTTCCTCTTCCTTCCTGCATGAACTAAACAGCCAAGAGAATAAATGTCTTTACAAGTCTCTGGTTCTATGAAAAATAGTTAAGGTTGCAAAAGAATGAGCGAGAGGTCAGGGAATAGGGGCTGGAGGATGTAGCTGGACAGGATGTAGCCTTGAAACAATGAACCAGTAGTTAAAGTCAATAGAATATAACATAAAAGTGATAAGGAAAGCGTTGAATTCAAGCACTAAGCAATTCAAAACATGATCTAATCCAGGTATATCTTCTTTTTAACTTAGTAAAAGGTTGGGTTGCTTTCTTCTAAACCTACTCTTTGAGGAATGGGGGCATGGAAAACAAGATCCAGGGCTCTGTAAACTCTGATCAGTACAACTGAGAAGCCTTGAATCACCTTGCTCCTGCACAATCTCCTCTGTGATTTCTATAAAAGTGCTCACTGAGGAAACAGTTTACAGAGCAGTGTAGATATAAAGTACATCAGCACTGGATCCTCTGCAATATGCACCATTATAGTCCATCTTGGATGTCATTGTATATTGTAGTGATGATAGTCTCAAGGATACGTGGTTCCAAGAAAACTAGAGCAGAGAGGAAAAGGAAAGGGTGAAGGACAGTGATAAAGAAGGGAAAAAAAGAGCCAGGTCTGAGAAAATGAAAGGACAACTTAGTATATAGGCCTTGATCCATATACCAAATGCAGGGCTACCTTAAAGAGTACCAAATTATTCTGCTATGGAATTAAAGAATTCACATAGAAGTTTTTCCATTACATTAAGAGAAACAAGGGATCATTCATCTCTTCTAATAATGCCCGTTGTCATATGCCATGCAAAAACTCAGTAGATTTAAAATGTACTCAGACTTTTAAATCAAATTATAATTTTGTTTATCGACTAAAAATGTCAGATATTTTCATTCAAAACTTAGTAGCAATTAATAAGTTATTTCAATTGTTCAGATAGAAATTGTGATTTTTGTGCACGTATTTTATGAGACTTCTGTGGGCTTAATAGCAATCAGCATAAGCTTTAGAAACAAGACCTAGATTACTCCTCTTCTGTAAAAGGACTGTATGTTTTTCACTGAACATGTAAATGTTACAAATTAGGTTTAATTAGAATACAGCCAATTCTTGATTATAATACTGTAGAAAATAGGACTGACTGCAGTAAAAATCATACTAATTTGCTCATAAGTAGTGCTCAATAGGAATTTATTAAATTGAATTGAATTGAAACCAGGAAACTGAAGTAAAAACTCTGTCAGGATTTTTCCCAACACCATTACTTTATTTAATAATTCACAAAAGATATATTTAGATTCTACAAGCTTCCTCAATAATTCAGTATTTGTTTCATGGACTCTTTAATAAAAAGTAAAAATATATTTGACCAGCAGAGGTAGGCAAGATGAATGTTTTAAGTGGTTTTCTACCCCAAAGTTCTAAGATACTCAAATCATAAAATTCATAATTGGACATAGTTTTTCGTGTACTTTTGTTATATACAATTTTATTTTGTATTCTTCTACTATTTTTACAGAAATGTGAAAGGATTTAGATGTTTTCACAATTTACTGAGAAAATTTGAAGTTGCATTGCATATCCTGTTAGGACCATATTATCTAGGCTTAAGAATAAATATATTTGTGATTCTGCAACTGAAAATTGAAGATGCAGCATATCACTGTGAGCATAAAGTCTTGTGGGACTACTTGAAATGATCATCAACTAATTTAAACCAGAATTTTTTTTTAATTTCAGAAGAACATGTTTTTCAACAGCTAGGCCAGAAAAGACCTTGGATTTAAAATTACTATCTGAGCCAGTTCTGCATAAATAAGTACCTACTTAAAGTAAAACCAGGACTTAAATTCTTGACAAATTTTGAAGTACATTTAGGGTATAGCTACCACAAAATACTTCTGTTTAACTTTGAAGGCAGAAAGAAGGTAAGCTCCAACATTTACTGAGGGCCTATTACGACAAAAGTATTATTTTGAGACTTTACATGTATCATTTAATTTTCATAACAATAATGTGATCATCCTCATTGTAAAGATGAGGAAATTGATCTTCTGAGAGGTTAAGTGACTGGTCAAAAAAAATCATTTAGGTCAAGTAGCCAGGACATTAGCCACATGCCAAATACAACAAATACAGTGACAGAGTAATCAAAGCTGAAAGCAAATACCTTGCTTCTATTTATTTGGTCCTTTATTTCAATAATTTCTATTCACTTTAATCACAAATTAATTATGATACAGATTTTTTGAATCACATATTATTTTAGCTTATTTTTTATGTCTCAGGAAAAAAGAATACATCCAGCATTGGAAAGAATTTAATGATTACTTCTCATGATTTGAAGAAAATTACTATGTATGTCTCCCACCGACATGATGCTTAGGATATCAGGCAGCTTTGACTAATGAGGAAGTAGTTTTAAGCTAAATGTCCGAAGTACTAGTTTTCATCCCTTGTAGAATGAGAAAGTCAAAATATTTTCATGATTTCTTCATTACGTTAAAATACATAAAGTATATTAACAAGGTATTAAGAGAAATAATTTTTAAATGTGGTAGAAAATTATTATAATATTTTACTTAAGTTTAAATAAGGCCAATAATTTTTCAGGTTCAGTGTTCCAGTTCTGGTTCAGAAAGTATGGTGTGTGTGTGTGTGTGTGTGTGTGTGTGTGTGTATAATATTATAGATACAATTATGATAATCATAATCATCTAGTGTTACTACTGCAAGTTTCTCTGATGATTGATAATAAGTGATAGTCAATCTAACCACACATATATTTTCCCTGTAGAAATAATATTTTTAGCTCAAAGAACAAGTGAATGAGATAATGAAATCAAAACTTTTACATGGAGAACTCATAGACTCTGGATTTTGTAATGTCATGTGTTCCATCCCCCATGCAATTTTCTTGCATAGAGAATTGGTTAGCACATATTGTACCAGTAGAGGAAATTTTCTTCTCTATAAATAATATCAGGGTTTAACAACTAGTACATATAGTATAGTTGTTGCTTAGTATTCATTAAATAACTATTACTGAACATAGAATACACATAAGACAGTCATTCACAGATAATTCTTGCTTTTAAGCAGGAAATATTGAATATACTTATCTTTCTTGTTTATCTTATTAAGGAAAATAAATATTAGTTTCATGAGACAATTTAGGGACTTACATTAATGTATGAAACCTGAATAAATCTCATATCACCATCAGGGGAAATTAATTTGGAATGTACAAAACATAACCACGTCTGTCTCTTTTGCATTAGTCTGCCACTTGGCCTGAAATTCCTACCAGTAAAAATCTACATAAGTACCATCATGAGAGGTGTACATTTTAAATGACTTAAGAGATTTCTTTTCCAGCATAGGAAAGCAGCAAACCCACAAGAGTTAATTATCACCACAAATCATTTTCTAACCTAGAACAACACCAGAAAACATAGGACAGAAATGGGGAGAGTGTCAGGTAGAAGGAAAATTTACAGGACAGATATTAAGAAATTATGGGCCAGCATAAAGTCACTTAGCAAGTCAAACAATACTGTGGTTTCAGATTGAGTGTAGAGAGTAAAAGTCTAAAACACAGGCTTTGAATTCAACGGGACTTGAGTACGGACCCTGCCCCTGCTACTTACTGCCTATATTTCCTTGAGAAAGTTACTTAACTTCTCTGAACCTCAGTCTCTCCTTATACATAATAGATATAAATCAGTACTGACTTCATGAGGATGCTATATGAGATCAAATGAGATTATACACATATATTTCAGTAAACTAAGTGCCTGACTCATATTAAGCATTCAATAAAAGTATTTGGGGGAGAGAAAGAAGGATACTGAGGTTTAATTGAGAGTAGAAATGATGATGATGATAATAATGATTGTTAAGGGAAAAGCAGTTGATTTATATAAGTAATTTATTAGGTACAAGCAATATAATATATACCTGATTATTTTTTTCTTAATTTTCAGTGTGCACCTGATTGGCCTATTGGTTTGGCAATGTGATATTTCTGTGAGCCCAGTAGCAGCCATAGTAACTGACATTTTCAATACCTCCGATGGTGGACGCTTCAAATTCCCAGACGGGGTACAAAACTGGCCAGCACTTTCAATCGTCATAATAATAATCTTGACAATAGGTGGCAACATTCTCGTTATCATGGCAGTAAGCTTGGAAAAGAAACTGCACAATGCCACCAATTATTTCTTAATGTCCCTAGCCATTGCTGATATGCTAGTGGGACTACTTGTCATGCCACTGTCTCTGCTTGCAATCCTTTATGGTAAGTACAAATTTATTAGTATTTTGATCTCAGATCATGTCATAAATCTGTGGCAGGTATCGTAAAAAATCAGAAAGTTAATTATTCTACTTGTATCATTTGGAAAATAAACAGAAAAGAAAATTGTGTGACAGAAGAAATTGGATGTGTGTATATTTATTAAATAAATCAGTAGCAGACTCTTGAAAAAGCAAAACAAATGTTTTATAATATATTAAAATCATATATAGATACTCTATTGCTCAGTGTCATTTGTAAACAATGACAATTGCCTTCCAATATACAGATTGTGACAGTGAAAGAAACATGTGCCTACCCCTAGGTTCTGGGCAGTACACATACCTAGTACCAGCTTTTATACAAAGAAGATGAAAGAAGTTCATCATCTTCATTTTTTTTTAACATCTTTATTGGAGTATAATTGATTTACAATGGTGTGTTAGTTTCTGCTGTATAACAAAGTGAATCAGATATATGTATAATATATCCCCATATCCCCTCCCTCTTGTGTCTCCCTCCCACTCTCCCTATCCCACCCCTCTAGGTGGTCAAAAAGCACCGAGCTGATCTCCCTGTGCTATGCAGCTGCTTCCCACTAGCTTTCTATTTTACATGTGGTAGATATATACATGTAAAATAGATAGTTATCTATTTTACATGTATACATGTCAATACTACTCTCACTTCGCCCCAGCTTACCCTTCTCCCTCACTGTGTCCTCAAGTCCATTCACTACATCTGTGTCTTTATTCCTGTCCTGCCCCTAGGTTCATCAGAACTTTTTGTTTTTTTAGATTCCATATATATGTGTTAGGATACGGTATTTGTTTTTCTCTTTCTGACTTACTTCACTCTGTATGACAGACTCTAGGTCCATTCAACTCACTACAAATAACTCAATTTTGTTCCTTTTTATGGCTGAGTAATATTCCATTGTATATATGTGTCACATCTTCTTTATCCATTCATCTGTTGATGGATACTTAGGTTACTTCCATGTCCTGGCTATTGTAAATAGAACTGCATGAACATTGTGGTACATGACACTTTTTTGAATTATGGTTTTCTGAGGGTATACGTCCAGTAGTGGGATTGCTGGGTCATATGCTAGTTCTATTTTTAGATTTTTAAGGAACCCCCATACTGTTCTCCATAGTGGCTGTATCAATTTACATTCCCAGCAACAGTGCAAGAGTGTTCCCTTTTCTCCACACCCTCTCCAGCATTTATTGTTTCTAGATTTTTTGATGATGGCCATTCTGACTGGTATGAGGTGATACCTCATTGTAGTTTTGACTTACATTTCTCTAATGATTAGTAATGCTGAGCATCCTTGCATGTGTTTGTTGGTAATCTGTATACCTTCTTTGGAGAAATGCCTATTTAGGTCTTCTGCCCATTTTTGGATTGGGTTGTTTTTTGATATTGAGCTGCATGAGCTGACTGTATATTTTGGAGATTAATTCTTTGTCAGTTGCTTCACCTGCAAATATTTTCTCCCATTCTGACAGTTGCCTTTTCATCTTGTTTATGGTTTCCTTTGCTGTGCAAAAGCTTTTAGGTTTCCTTAGGTCCCATTAGTATATTTTTGTTTATATTTCCATTTCTCAATGGATCTTGCTGTGATTTACATCATAGAGTGTTCTGCCTAATGTTTTCCTCTAAGAGTTTTATAGTGTCTGTCCTTACATTTAGGTCTTTAATCCATTTTGAGTTTATTTTTGTATACGGTCTTAGTAAGTGTTCTAATATCATTCTTTAACATGTAGCTGTCCAGTTTTCCCAGTGCCACTTATTGAAGACACTGTCTTTTCTCCATTGTATATTCTTGCCTCCTTTAACAAAGATAAGGTGGCCATATGTGCGTGGGTTTATCTCTGGGCTTTCTATCCTGTTCCATTGATCTATATTTCTGTTTTTGTGCCAGTACCATACTGTCTTGATTACTGTAGCTTTGTAGTATAGTCTGAAGTGTGGGAGCCTGATTCCTCCAGCTCCGTTTTTCTTTCCCAAGATTGCTTTGCCTATTAGGGGTCTTTTGTGTTTCCATACAAATTGTAAAATTTTTGTTCCAGTTCTGTGAAAAATGCCATTGGTAATTTGATAGGGATTGCACTGAATCTGTAGATTGCTTTGGGTAGTATGGTCATTTTCACAATGTTGATTCTTCCAATCCAAGAACATGGTATGTCTCTCCATTTGTTTGTATCATCTTTGATTTTTTCATCAGTGTCTTATACTTTTCTGCATACAGGTCTTTTGCCACCTTAGGTAGGTTTATTCCTAGGTATTTTATTCTTTTTGTTGCAAGAGTAAATGTGAGTGTTTCCCTCATTTTCTCTTTCAGATTTTTCATCATTAGTGTATAGGAAGGCAACAGATTTCTGTGCATTAATTTTGTATCCTGCTACTTTACCAAATTCATTGATTAGCTCTAGTAGTTTTCTGGTAGCATCTTAGGATTCTCTATGTATAGTATCATATAAACTGCAAACAGTGACAGTTTTACTTCTTTTCCAACTTGGATTCCTTTTATTTCTTTTTCTTCTCCGAGTGTTGTGGCTAAAACTTCCAAAACTATGATGAATAATAGCAGTGAGAGCAGGCAACCTTGTCTTGTTCCTGATCTTAGAGGAAATGGTTTCAGTTTTTCACCTTTGAGAACAATGTTGGCTGTGGGTTTGTCATATATGGGCTTTATTATGTTAAGGTAAGTTCCCTCTATGTCTACTTTCTGGAGAGTTTTTATCATAAATGGGTGTTGAATTTTGTCAAAAACTTTTTCTGCATCTACCGAGATTATCATATGGTTTTTATCCTTCAATTTGTTAATACGGTGTATCACATTGATTGAATTGTGTATAATGAAGAATCCTTGCATTCCTGGGATAAACTCCACTTGATCATGGTGTATGATCCTTTTAATGTGCTGTTGGATTCTTTTTGCTAGTATTTTGTTGAGGATTTTTGCATCTATGTTCATCAGTGATGTTGACCTGTAGCTTTCATTTTTTATGGCATCTTTGTCTGGTTTTGGTATCACGGTGATGGTGGCCTCATAGAATGAGTTTGGGAGTGTTCCTTCCTCCGCAACTTTTTGGAAGAGTCTGAGAAGTAGGTGTTCGCTCTTCTCTAAATGCTTGATAGAATTCTCCTGTGAAGCCATCTGGTCCTGGGCTTTTGTTTGTTGGAAGATTTTTAATCACAGTCTCAATTTCAGTGCTTGTGATTGGTCTGTTTATATTTTCTGTTTCTTCCTGGTTCAGTCTCAGAATGTTGTGTTTTTCTAAGAATTTTTCCATTTCCTCCAGGTTGTGCATTTTTTTGGCATATAATTGCTTGTAGCAATCTCTCATGATCCTTTATATTTCTGCAGTGTCAGTTGTTACTTCTCCTTTTTCAGTTCTAATTCTGTTGATTTGAGTCTTCTCCCATTTTTTCTTGATGAGTCTGGTTGTTTATCAGTTTTGTTTATCTTCTCAAAGAACAAGCTTTTGGTTTTATTGATCTTTGCTATTGTTTCCTTCATTTCTTTTACATTTATTTCTGATCTGATCTTTATGATTTCTTTCCTTCTGCTAATTTTGGAGTTTTTTGTTCTTCTTTCTCTAATTGCTTTAGGTGTAAGGTTAGGTTGTTTCTTTGAGATGTTTCTTGTTTCTTGAGGTAGGATTGTATTGCTATAAACATCCCTCTTAGAACTGCTTTTGCTGCATCTCATAGGTTTTGGGTCACCGTGTTTTCATTGTCATTTGTTTCTAGGTATTTTTTGATTTCTTCTTTGATTTCTTCAGTGATCTCTTGGTTATTTAGTAGCATACTGTTTAGACTCCACGTGTTTGTATTTTTTACAGTTTTTTTTCCTGTAATTGATATCTAGTCTCATAGCGTTGTGGTTGGAAAAGATGCTTGATATGATTTCAATTTTCTTAAATTTACCAAGGCTTGATTTGTGACCCAAGATATAATCTTTCCTGGAGAATGTTCCATAAGCACTTGAGAAGAAAGTATATTCTGTTGTTTTTGGATGGAATGTCCTATAAATATCAATTAAGTCTATCTTGTTTAATGTGTCATTTAAAGCTTGTGCTTCCTTATTTATTTTCATTTTGGATAATCTGTCCATTGATGAAAGTGGGGTGTTAAAGTCCCCTACTATTATTGTGTTACTGTTGATTTCCCATTTTATGGCTTTTAGCATTGCCTTATGAATTGAGGTACTCCTATGTTGGGTGCATAAATATTTACAATTCTATATCTTCTTGGATTGATCCCTTGATCATTATGTAGTGTCCTTCTTTGTCTCTTGTAATAGTCTTTATTTTAAAGTCTATTTTGTCTGATATAAGAATTGCTACTCCAGCCTTCTTTTGATTTCCATTTGCATGGAATATCTTTTTCCATCCCCTCACTTTCAGTCTGTATGTGTACCCAAGTCTGAAGTGAGTCCCTTGTAGACAGCTTATATACGAGTCTTGTTTTGTATCCATTCAGCCAGTCTATATCGTTTGGTTGGAGCATTTAAACCATTTACATTTAAGGTAATTATTGATATGTATGTTCCTATTACCATTTTCTTAATTGTTTTGGGTTTGTTTTTGTAGGTCTTTTCCTTCTCTTGTGTTTCCTGCCTAGAGAAATTCCTTTAGCATTTGTTGTAAAGCCAATTTGGTGGTGCTGAATTCTCTTAACTTTTGCTTGTCTTTAATGATTTTAATTTCTCCATCAAATCTGAACGAGATCCTTGGTGGGTAGAGTAATCTTGGTTGTAGGTTTTTCCCTTTTGTCACTTTAACTATGGCCTGCCACTCCTTTCTGGCTTGCAGAGTTTCTGCTGAAAGTTCAGCTGTTAACCTTATGGGAATTCTCCTGTATATTATTTGTTGCTTTTCCCTTGCTGCTTTGAAAATTTTTTCTTTGTACTTAATTTTTGATAGTTTGATTAATATGTGTCTTGGCATGTTTCTCCTTGGATTTATCCTGTCTGGGATTCTCTGTGCTTCCTGGACGTGATTGACTGTTTCCTTTCCCATGTCAGGGAAGTTTTCAACTATAATCTCTTCAAATATTTTCTCAGTCCCTTTTTTTCTCTTTTCTTCTGGAACCCCTATGATTTGAATGTTGATGCCTTTAATATTGTCCCAGAAGTCTCTGAGACTATCCTCAATTCTTTTCATTCTTTTTTCTTTATTCTGCTCTGCAGTAGTTATTTCCACTTTTTTATCTTCCAGGTCACTTATCCGTTCTTCTACCTCATTTATTCCGCTATTGATTCCTTCTAGAGAATTTTTAATTTCATTTACTGTGTTGTTCATCATTGTTTCGTCTTTAGTTCTTCTAGGTCCTTCTTAAACGTTGCTTGTATTTTCTCCATTCTATTTCCAAGACTTTGGATCATCTTTACTATCATTACTCTGAATTCTTTTTCAGGTAGACTGCCTATTTCCTCTTCATTTGTTTGGTCTATTGGGTTTTTACCTTGCTCCTTCATGCTGCATATTTCTCTGTCTTCTCATTTTGTTTAAAATACTGTGTTTGGGGTCTCTTTTTTGCAGGCTCCAGGTTCACAGTTCCCACTGTTTTTGTTGTCTGCCCCCAGTGGGTGAGGTTGTTTCAGTGGCTTGTGTAGGCTTCCTGGTGGAGGGGACTGGTGCCTGTGTTCTGGTGGGTGGGGCTGGATCTTGTCTTTCTGGTGGTCAGGGCTGCATCTGGCAGTGTGTTTTGGGGTGTCTGTGAACTTAGTATGATTTTAGGCAGCCTCTTTGCTAATGGGTGTGGTTGTGTTCCTGTCTTGCTAGTTTTTTGGCATGGCGCATAAAGCACTGGAGCTTGCTGGCCCTTGGGGTGAGCTGGGTCTTAGTGTTGAGATGGAGACCTCTGGGAGAACTCTCGCCAACTGATATTATGTGGGGCTGGGACGTCTCTGGTGGTCCAATGCCCTGAACTCGGCTGTCCCCCCTCAGAGGCTCAGGCCTGACACCAGGCCAGACCACCAAGACCCTGTCAGACACACAGCTCAGAAGAAAAGGGAGAAAAAAAGAAAAAAATAATAATAATAAATAATTATTAAAATAAAATAATAATTTAAAAAAAGAGAGCAACCTAACCACTAAGCAAATCCACCAATGATAACAAGCACTCAGAACTATACTACGATAAACATAAGAAATCAGAAACAAATCAGTCACAGCCAGCAAACCCCAAGTCTACAATTGCTCCCAAAGTCCACCGCCTCAATTTTGGGATGATTCATTGTCCATTCAGGTATTCCACAGATGCAGGGTACATCAAGTTGATTGTGGAGATTTAATCCACTGCTCCTGAGGTTGTACAGAGAAATTTTCCTTTCTCTTCTTTGTTCGCACAGCTCCTGGGGTTTAGCTTTGGTTTTGGCTCCACCTCTGCATGTAGGTCGCCCTCAGCATCTGTTCTGGCCCAGACAGGACGGGGTTAAAGCAGCAGCCTATTAGGGGGCTCTGGCTCACTCATGCCGGGGGGGTGGGAGGGGTACAGTAGTTATAATTGGAATGTGGGGCAAGCCTGTGGCAGCAGAGGCTGACATGATGTTGCAACAGCCTGAGGCATACCGTGTGTTCTCCCAGGGAAGTTCTCCTTGGATCAGAGGACCCTGGCAGTGGTGGGCTGCACAGGCTCCCAGGGGGCTATGGATAGTGACCTGTGTTTGTACACAGGATTCTTGTTCACTGCAGCAGCAGCATTAACGTTTCATGCTGGTCTCTGGGGTCCAAGCTGATACCCACGGCTTGCACCTGTCTCTGGAGCTCGTTTAGGTGGTGCTCTGCCTTCTGTGGGCAGAAAGGGAAAGAATCCCCTCTCCTCGCACATCCTGAAACAATGAATGGTCTCTTGCCTCTTAGGCAGGTCCAGACTTTTTCCCGGACTCCCTCCCGGCTAGCTGTGGTGCACTAGCCCCCTTCAGGCTGTCTTCATGCAGCAAACCCCCGTCCTCTCCCTGGGATCTGACCTCCGAAACCTGAGCCTCAGCTCCCAGCCCCCACCCGCCCCAGCGGGTGAGCAGACAAGCCTCTCAGTCTGGTGTATGTTGGTCAGCACCGATCCTCTGTGCAGGAATCTCTCCACTTTGCCCTCTGCACCCCTGTTGCTGTGCTCTCCTCCATGGCTCCAAAGCTTCCCCCTGCCCACCCACTGTGTCTCCCAATGAAGGGGCTTCCTAGTGTGTGGAAGCTTTTCCTCCTTCACAGCTCCCTCCCAGAGGTGCAGGTCCCATCCCTATTCTTTTGTCTCTGTTTTTTCTTTTTTCTTTTGCCCTACCCAGGTACACGGGGAGTTTCTTGCCTTTTGGGAAGTCTGAGGTCTTCTGCCAGCGTTCAGTAGGTGTTCTGTAGGACGTGTTCCACATGTAGATGTATTTTTGATGTATCTGTGGGGAGGAAGGTGATCTCCTCGTCTTACTCCTCTGCCATCTTGAAGGTCCCCAAGGCTCATCATCTTTAAAAACATATTTTAAGTAATCTTCTTAAATATTGACAAACTAAGTGCTTGGCACATAATAAGCACTCAATAACAGCTATTCTTCTTCCTAGAGTCTATAATTCATGTTTTTAAAAGGAGACAGTGATAAAAATTAATTACTAATTATATAAGTTCAAGGTCATATTATCACAATAAAAATTCAAGCATTGAAAGTTTTGATATATGACTTTAGAGAGCTTTTAATTTTTCTTTTGGTTTTCTGCCATATCTTTGCCATATTCATTTTAACCTAACTTTTGTTTCTAGCTAATATTTATTAAGAACAATCAAAACCATTTATACTACACTGCAAAGTTTCTTTCCTAGGGAGTTGGAGAACCCAGTTTGAATTTCATTGCCGATATGCTCATCTCACAAGGCAGTGAAATAGATTCCCTTTTCCCTGGAGTGTATAATGGAATTAGACTGGAAGGACTAATACTGAAAGTGTATCTAGTTCTCAAGTCCTAAAGGAAGATTACTGCATCTAGAAAATAATCTCTCATGGAACTTACAAATTAATTATCCTGTTCTAAATACACAGTGGTAATAAATTGTCTCAATAGGCATTTTATAGTGTTCTCAGGAAATATGCTTTCCTTATATTTACTGAGTTTGAATGATGCATTAATTTCAAAGTATAAGTATTTTACCTTCACTGTGAGCATTTTACCACACTATAGCTCCAAATTATGTAAGAAAAGGTCACTGGAATGAATGTGCTTTAGAAGGTATACTTTGTCTTGTGGTGTCTATTTCATTTTGCCAGTTTCTCCCTTAAAAATATATGAGTGGTCAAAAAATGGCATCAGCCTAAATCCAAATGTCCTAACACATCCATCACCACACCCCCAAGCAATAAAGAACAACAAAAACAAATAAAACTACACAATACCACCACCTAATTTGGAGAACATTCAAATTCCAAATTATCTGTAAGCAGAAAATAAATAAGAGATCACAATGAGCTCTCTATTAGGCTCCCGCCATGTGCTGTTGTGAAGAGGAAGGGCAGTCCAGTAAACACTAGATGAAAGAGAGAGGAGGAAAGTTAGTAGGAAGCCTAAGATTGATCTAAAATCATCATAAGAAAGAAAGTCTACCCCAAGTATGAAAATTCTGAGAAACTTCTCTGGAAGCTCATCCTTTAGAGAATTGACTTAGAAGTGTACATAGGACTCAAGAAAGCAATGTTGGAGAGGAACTCTTTGGAGGTAGAAAAGGGTTAAAAGGGAGAGGTGATTTTTGAAAAAAAATGCACAGTGAAGGTAAAAAGAAACAAGAGGGGAAATTTCATCAACTTACAAGACAAAAAAATGTCAACATGTAAGAACCCATCAACCCTCCCCCCACTGCCCTCCACTGTACCCCAAAAGTCCTCCAATAAAGAAATCATACTTTGTTACATGAAGAGAAAAGGGTGCTCCAGAGCTTGGAATCTTGGAAACTACCCACAAACCACTAGCCATGGAAACCACCCACAAACTGCTAGCCATGTTCATACAAATTCAAAGATGCAACCAACTTTCATCTATACCAAGCTACTATAAAAAGAAAGCAGAACATGAGAATAAAAAAAGCCATTTGATGAAAGTTCCCACAAATAAAGAATGATCAAAAAACAAAAAAGCTGTAGCAAAATACTTCAAGATAAACTAAATTCTCTCAAACATTTAAAGATATATCTATTAAAAAAAAAAACCTTGAAGTAGAAATCTAAAAACTAAGAAAAGAAATGGATAAAAAAATTGGTCAACATAAAGCAAAAGTTGATTGAACCCAGGAGAATAAAATAGGAGAAAAAGATAAAATCATATTGGAATGAACATTAAATTAAAAGTGCCTAAAGAAGAATAGATTAATATGAAAACTTAATAAGGGGCACTAAAGAAAAACACGGAAACAACAGAAAGAATGAAAATGAGATGAAGAAAGAAGTAAAAAAGGTCAAAAAGAAAGTGTTTGAGATGGAAGACCATCAAATAAAAGAGCCAATGTGTGTATAATGAGAATCCTTGAAAAGAAAAAAATATAATGGAACAGAATTAATATTTAGAACTATAATCCTGGAAAGTTTTCCAGAAATAAAAGAGGGTCTCAATGTACATATTGATAGGGCCAACCCAGTACCAAAAATTTGACCTGGAACAGTCAACTCTGAGATATATCTGAGACATTAGGTGTTAAATAGAAAGAAAAATCTTCAGGAAAAAATAATTTACAAAAGCAAGAGAATTAGACTGGCTTCATAATTTTAAAAAATAACAAAACAAAGCAACACTGAAGCAATATTTTTATAAAAGTCAACCTCTTATATGATATTCTTTCAAAAGTAAATCTATAAAGACAGAAAACAGATCATTAGTTTCCAGGGTCTGAACATGCAATGCTGACTCCAAAGGGGCATTTACTTTGGTAGTATGGAACTGTTCTATATCTTGATGGTGGTAGTGGTTGTATATATATTTCTCAAATTTTAAAAACTATATATTCTAGTATGCAGTTTTAAAAGGGTGAATTTTACTGTATGTAAGTTATACCTGAAATTTAAAAAAGAAAAATACTCAAAGTTTCAAATCAAGATTTTGTATCCAGACAAGTTGGCCATCAAGCTGTAAAAAGTTTAATATTTTTTAAACTCAGAGAATTCTGAACCCATAAGCCCTTCTTAAGAAATTGAATAATGGATAAGATTCATCTAACAAAGGGATGATTGGGAACTTTTCCTCAAAAAGATGGATCATGAGTGTTTAATATATTTAATTTTAGAGCTAAGACAGAAATAAAGGTGGTATAAGGGCATAAGAATACTGTCATATCTTATATGATATATATTATTTGTTATATAGTCTAACAACTTAGAAGCAATGCACCTAAAAATTGGGAAGAAAAGAGAAAGGGAAAGAGAAAGAAGAAAGTAGAATAATTTCAATGATTTTTCTATAAACAAAAGATGGGTGTTAATTTATATGACTCCAAAAAATGGCAAGCCAGAAAAACTAGATTTCATAAGAAAACAGAGGTCTAAGAGTATTAAACAGGATGTAAAGAAAACATGATATAAGGTTAACCACTAGAACAAAAAGACAAACCTATCTAAAACCAAAAGAAATGCAATTAATAGAAGAGTAAAAAAAAAAAAGTCAAGTAGAGGAAGAAACACAAGAAAATAAAACAATACTCTCAACATTGTACCATGATACAATAACAGAGTTGAAAACAAACATACCAGTAATAGCAATACACTTGTATGAACCTAACTTACCATTAAAAATAAAAGATTTTCAAGTTGGCTTACAACAAATTACCCAACTATACTCTCTATATTTAGTGGAACTCATAACCCAGTGAATCACAATGGTTAAAATAAAGGGATGGGCAAAGGTATAGTAAGCAAATAGAAACACTAAGAAAACAGAAATTGTGATGTTGATATCTGACAAAGTAAATTTTAAATAAAAAATTAAAAAACCAGTAAGAGTAAAAAAAAATGATGCTTTTTTTCCCCAAAAGGATGTTAATTATGATTAAAAGCTGTAATTAACAAGTATATAGCAGTTAAGAATATCTATGCCCCCAATAACACAGCAATGCTCTTTTAAAAGCAAAAACTAAAGAACATGGAAGGATAAATTTATGGATACATTCTACTAATGGGAGACTTTAAATATCATACTCAGTACAAAAAAATTGGACATGTAGGTCTTATGGATGTATATTAAACTTTATACCCTTATCATAGAAAGTATATTTTCTTCACGAGTTCATGGAACACTCACAAAAATTAATTATCCATTAGGCCACAAAGAAAATGTTAGAAAAGTAAAACTATTATGAAAAATACTTTCTGATAAGAACACAATAACGCTTGAAAGTATTAACAACAAAAGTTTAAAGACCATCTGATCTTGACGTTATAACAAATTTTAAACAACTGTTGGTCAAAAGGACAAATGAAAACTGAAATTACAGACTACTTTAGAAATATGATAGAATACACACTACATATCAAAATCTATAGAAGATACTTAAGCAATGATCAAAGGAAAATTCATAGCCCTCATCACCTTTATAAGTAAAAATGAAGGTATACAAATGAATTAAATTCCTAGAAAGCAACCTTGAAAAAGAAGTGCAAAGTAACTCAAAAGAAAGCACAAAGAAACAAACTAAAGATAAAAGCAGAAATTAATTAGGTAGAGAATAGAAAAACAATATACCTAATTAATAAATCAAAATCCTGCTTTTTTAAAAAGCAACTTTTAAACAAAATAAAAGCACTAGCTAACTGAAACAAGGAAAAAGGAAGAAACAAAAATATTCAAAATAAGAAATAACAAGGAAAATAACCATTGAAGCAAAGTAAATTTTAAAAATTAGATTACTTTGTAGGTTTATATGCAAATCAATTGAGAACATAAAAAAAAAACAGGTAGTTTCCCAGGGAAAATCAGGTTAGCAAAATTAACCTCGTTAGATATAGAAAGAAAGAGAACAATTTCAGTAGAAGAAATAAAGTTATCAAGGACCTACCACACAAAAAAAACATCAGATACAGATAGTTTCACTGGGGAATTCTTTAAAATGTTTGAAGACCAGATAGTTGTAATATTCCATAAATTGTTTAAGACCATTGAATAATTTTTTAAAAACCTTCCTAATTCTTATACAAAGCAAGCATAGGTTTAACACATAAACCAAATAAAGACAAAGCACAAAGAAGGAATATTATAGACTAACATCACTTATGACAAAAATTCTTTATAAACAATTGGCAAACAGAATCCAATGTCACATTAAAAAATATTATACAATGAACTGGGATTAATTCCAGTAACACTATGTTGGCCCAATATTAGGGAATCACTTAATAAAACATATTAATATATAATATCAACATTATTACTAATATTTATTAATAGTTAAAGGTAAAAATATTATCAATATTGATACAATTATAATATTAACACAGCATTATATTTATAACAATTAACATTAAAATATAATTTTTAAAGTATGTGATTTAACTCTAAAGACGTTGAGTGAAAAAGCCTTTATCCTAAAACATTCTAGAAAAGCTAGAGTTAATGGAAATAAACATGTGATAAATAGAATCTTTCTGATTTCTTTGAATTGGTTAACAAATAGTAGAAGATAATCTTCTCATGTACCTAACATATATCCAAAATTTGCATACCTGGAGTTCATTCTCAAAATGAAACAATTTTCTTATTTGTGTAAAGGTGGTACCACATTCCTAGATAAATGATGTACTAGGCTCTAGGACATTGGTACTTAGTGTTCACCGAAACCAGATGCCACTATCTTGTAGCTCTTTATCTGACTTCTGCCTGCAGGTGAGTTTTGTTGTACCCTAACCAATGATTTTTTTTTTTTTTTTTTTTTTTTTTTGCGGTACACGGGCCTCTCACTGCTGTGGCCTCTCCCGTTGTGGAGCACAGGCTCCGGACGCGCAGGCTCAGCGGCCATGGCTCACGGGCCCAGCCGCTCCGCGGCATGTGGGATCTTCCCGGACCGGGGCACGAACCTGTGTCCCCTGCATCGGCAGGTGGATTCTCAACCACTGCACCACTAGGGAAGCCCCTAACCAATGATTTTTGAACTTTGTAAATTGAATATCTTTTATTCAATTGTGTATGTGTTCCAACTTTGCTGTGTTTCTACTACTCCCCATTTTCTTACACCTCGCTGCCTTACTCACTGATTATAAACCTACCTTGTCCCTAAAAGCATTTAAGTTTGTGACAGGACTCACAGCTTGTGGGCACAAAAGAAACAACCTTGATATCAATACCCTAAATTCACTGGCTTGTTATCCCCATGTGCTAACAAAGTTACTCCAATCCTCTAGAAAGATACACACCTTCCCTCCAAATACTTCTAGAAGTCCCCAAGAGTTATCTCACATGTGATCATGAATAAATCAATTTGCATCACTCACTGTTGCAACCGTTCTGGGCTTTCATCGAGCACGTATGTATCCACCGTCACCTGCCACCATTCACTATATCTGCTGATAATCCAACATCTCTCACTGATCATCCATCATCGCCCACTGGGCATCCATCATCATTTGCTGGGCATCTGCTGAGTACCGCCCTGTCTGTTGGGAATCCACAATCTCCCACCAGGCATTGTGGTCTCTGCTGATGCTCTGCCATTTCACCACCCGTGACTTCCATGAGAATGCTGCTTTACCTGTCTTGGGTACTGTCACCTGGTATAGCCAAACCTACAAACCCTCAAGATACCACATGGTGCTGCATTTGCTTCAGTATTAGTGTTCCCTGCAAAAATTAGGAATATGTAGCACACTTCGTTATCTAAACATGGAAAAAGCAATGCTTGTCCTTGCCCTCTTCACAAAATCCCTCTGTAAAACAACTTTTTTTTTTCTTTTTTACTTACTGTAGTTTCCTCAGGGCTTACATTCTATAGGACTGATCTAGAGTATATTTGCTGATGCCTTAATTTCTGTCCTCAAGCATCCACATAAAAACTTCTCCCTGAAAGGCTAAGCAGTGATCTTCTCAGTCTTGTAACCCAGCATTTATCCCTGTATCTGGTATTTTTTTAATGGATAAATGAAGGTTTCTTTCCCTCTTGCAAATTAATTCATGAGGTTAGATACTTGGGATAGCCCAGCCCTACACATCTAGAACTGTGAATCTTTACTTTTTGGTTTAAATGTCTACTCCCAATATCCCCTGTCCCAATCCACATAGTCATTTCACTACAGGCTCTTTATCCTGGGGTGAAAATTTTCTTTACCAAGTAAATTTTAATTCCAAGTGTAAACGGGAAGAATGACATTCAGTATATTTACAGAAAATTACAGTGACATATATTAAAGAACACAGTCCAGAGGTCCTGATTGTTGTTCTTACCTCTAGAGTCTGCTATCTCTAGTAATTCTTTGTACTTTCTTCTTTCCTCCTTAGAACAACTTTTGTAGATTACTTCTTTTATTCTCCAACAAATTCATAATGTAGTTTTAGTTAACATTCCAGTTCTACTTGCAAAAATCACTTCACTTACAGACAGATAGGCAGCACTAAGCTCACTAATAAGTAACACCTGAGTGCTGGCTCAGTGTTGGCCCCTATTCTAAGTGCTATACATTTACTATCCCCATTTAACAGGTAGGGAGATCAAAGCACCAAGAATTTAAGTACTACCAATGATCTATTGCCAAGTTGGGAAAAATCCCCCTATATTTTCTACATTAACAGGAAACTCTCTTCTATCTTCTCAAGTTGGGTTTGGGTTTCCTGGTAGAGTACCCATTGCTGATGTTCTGAAGATTCACTTCATTTTATCCTTTACTTCTATTTGGCTAATCCCAAACACAATTCCTGATATAGGTATTTTTTGAGTTTGGAAAATCTCATTGTTTTTCATGGAAACGTTCACTGGCTTTATATCATGTTATGATGTGCCAATTCCTAGAAAGCTAAATTCTCAGCTCTTATTTCCAAAGACTCTTTCCCCTAATCCGGTATGTGTGATCCAAGAGCCTTTTAACTTGGTTCCATGATGATGTTAAAGAAGATGATGATAACAATAATTATTATAGCTAACTTTAATTGAGCACTGTATGGGAAGGAAAACTTGTCTGGGGTCCTGCAAATTAAATTGACAAAAGACAGTTTAACAGGAGAAAGGGTTTATTACTTATGCATACTGAGTTCTTCATAGAAAAGAAGTGAAAACCCAAAGAAGCAGTTAGACTCCAAGGGTGTATGTATCATTTTAACAAAGAGCAATAAATTGTGGAGAAGTGACAAGACAAAGGAAAAGCAGTTTGGGCTTCTAGGGGTGGTAAATTGTGGGAAGGTAAATATATGTGGAAAACTAATGGAAGATAAGGGTTACGTTTGTAAGGTTTGTTATGAAGCCTCAATCTTGTGTAGTATGGGGTGATAAGTGTGTCTCCAGTGATTGAGTCATTCTCCTCTTCCTGGTAGAGGTGGGGATGCGGACACCTTCACAAAGGGAAATTTATAACCTGACTTTAGGCAGAAACGGGGAGGGTCAGGAGCTTTTCCTATATTGGCTGTTTCTCATTTGCCTTCAGCTCAAAAGAATCCTTATGCCAAAGCAGCATATTTGGGGGATGGTATAGGTAGAACTTTACATTTTTGCCACTTTACAGATGAGGAAAACTAAAGCACACAATTTACCTGATTTTAGGGCCACGAAAGGCTAATATCCATTCTCACTTAGATCAATGACATTAAGGGCCCCATTCCCCCTGCTACTCAGACTGATATTTTTGCCACTCATCCATGGAAATGTGGAACTTGCTATATCTTCCTGAAAAACCAAATGCTGATTCTTGCTTCTGTCTTGATACAGCTTTAGACACACAGAGTACCATAACTAAGAAAATAATCTCTTGTATATCCAGGAGTAATTTCTCCAAGCCCTACAATGATAACAATAGTTCACAGTTCTTTTACACATATCAGTGCTATACACCATTTTAGCTGATAGACACTCTTTTAGAAACATAGCTTTGCTCAAAGTAATTTCTGTTCAGTACATTTTAGACTCTATTAACATCCCCTTCAGACACAGAGTTTGAAGGCCCAGGTTTCAATACCTTTGTTGCCATGTGATTAGAAAATAGAATTAAGGGGGTGTGGGGGAGGGGCATAATATATCTTCAAATAGTTGAAGGCTCTTCATGGCTCCAAAAGGTAAAACCAAAATAAATGGTAAAAGATACAGAAGGAAGCAGATTAGGGTTCATTAAAATGTTCTTTATCAATGAAAAGTTCTATCTTTCAAAGAAAGGAACCACTCCATTACCGAGGTTATATAAGGAACTTCTGCTTTGAATAGGAAGTTACACTAGATACTTTCTGTGTTTCCTCCTATGTTTTCAGATTGTATCATTAAGTTTCCTACTGATGTCACTTTGAATGAGTTACTTGGAGTCTGAAATTATCATTACGGAAGTAGAAGGAATGACAGGGAGATGAAAAGAAGAATTACTATTTCATACAACAGGGTTACATTTCACATGTGCTTTTAAGAGACCCTGGATGAAAAACCTACTCATTAATTATATATTATTTTAACAACTCAGAAGACATTTTATCTCTTGTTGCCATCTAAGTGAACATAAAAGAAAATTTGCTTAGAATGAATAGACTGTATATCCAAAACCCTCACTTTTAAACATTATGAGATGAATAAGAATAGCCTACTTAGACTTTATCTCAAAGGGCAGTAATTCAATCTTGAAAGCTGTGTTTCATATGTTAAATAGAATCGCTTACAACGATGAATCTGAATTGTTCTCATTTATATCTATGTATTCCTAACACAGTGCTTGAACTGTGTAGTATCCGGGTTCTTGGACTAATTGTTAAAAGTTGATTTCTTTCTTTTCCTCCTTAGTCAAACTAAATTTCTATATTCTGCAAGTGCTAAAATTTGTTTCATGTTCCAAGTAAAAGATGAGAAATATAAAATCTTTGCACTCTAATTTTCTTTTTTTTTTTTTTTGCGGTACGTGGGCCTCTCACTGCTGTGGCCTCTCCCGTTGCGGAGCACAGGCTCCGGACGCGCAGGCTCAGCGGTCATGGCTCACGGGCCCAGCCGCTCCGCGGCATGTGGGATCCTCCCGGACCGGGGCACGAACCCTTGTCCCCTGCATCGGCAGGCGGACTCTCAACCACTGTGCCACCAGGGAAGCCCTGCACTCTAATTTTTCTGCATTCAAAATATAGCAAATGCAAGCTACTCACCCATTATTCACATAACACTAAGTTCCAAAAATATACTTCATAAATTGTTTTTCCATGACTTGATGCCACTGTTTCTTTTTAATAAGAATATCACCAAGACAGTCAAGGTTAAATGAGATTTTTTTCTAGTATGGATCTTCTCACTGAGAAATATTTCATAAAATAGGTAGTGAAAGCAGAATTTTAATTACCAGCCTATGTATCTTTATTTTTATTCTTTAATTACATGGCAAGAGATATTTGAAGGTCTTTATGGAAGTATACAATTTCAAATGAGCCCAAACCATTGTAGATTATTTATCACTGTTTACTATATAATTATAAGATCAAAGCTACTGTGGATTTTTAACTCTATTCAGAATGAAGCAGGAAAGGAAGTATTCTGAATTAGTAGGTACACATGAGATAACTACATCAGGACACCTTCTGTAGAGCAAAAGTATTCCTTATTCTAGATCAAGATCACTTTGGAGCCCAAAAGAATTCACTAGCTAATAAAAAAAAAAGTTTCTCCTCAAAATTATGTAGCAAAAACCTTGAAGGGGAACTAAAAGAAAGGCATTTAATATTTATTAGGCACTTATTCATTTTTCTATTTTATTTTAACCCCATCTTACATACTCTCAGCTTAAAATTTCCATATTTGTAGGCAGAAAGGACTTTTCTGAGTTTCCTATTTTAGGAACAAGTACAGAAGAGGAAGTTAAATGTGCGCTATTGGACTAATATAGATGAAGCTAACTTTCATGTATTTCATTTCAAATGGAAAATATACTCAAAACAGAGCACAGATAAATAATGAAAAGTAAAATCCTTATGTTCTTTGAAGTATTTCTCATGATGGGAGAGAATGAAGTCTCTAATTTTCAATTCCTCAAAAACCTAGGATTATAATCTCTGTATATACATGAATTTCTCCAGTGGGTGGCATATAAACCATTGTAATCAACCAGGGTGTTCTCTAGGAGGGAAATTGGAGTAAAAAATAAAGATAATTATTTCAAAGATTTGAATTATATTTTGCTTAGTTACCAATAAAAAGGAAACGGTTTAATAGAAAAATTATACAAAAGCCGAACATGAATATAAGTTAATCATATACGTATTTGAATTTTGATAGTTTTATATCCTTAGCTCCAATTCTGCCTAAGAAATATTGTGTTTTAACTATATCTTTTTGATCAAATGACTCCAATAATGCCATATTAATATTGTGACTATGAGCAAATCAGTGGATATCTCTAAGAATTAGATTCTCCTTTATGAATGATTAGTTTTTATTGTGTACCTATCATGCTAAGTATTTTAACCTACATTACATCACTTAGCATATACTTTACAGGTACTTATGACTATTAAAGACCAAAAGTGAAATTATTTAGTGAACTGTAAGCCTCTACACGATTTTAAGATATTATTATTTTTAGTATTACATTAAACCAAGCCTCTATCTAAATTTAAATATAATGTGCATATGAAAATATAAACTATGTATTTCCACATCTACCAAAA
Source organism: Globicephala melas (assembly GCF_963455315.2). Taxonomy (NCBI): domain Eukaryota; kingdom Metazoa; phylum Chordata; class Mammalia; order Artiodactyla; family Delphinidae; genus Globicephala; species Globicephala melas. The sequence goes on along the minus strand of NC_083335.1, from coordinate 31,085,067 downwards.
CAAATGTTCTGGAAGTATTTTCTTGGTTTAACTATAATATAATATAAAATATAAATTTTCTGTTTAATTATAATGAAGTAAGTAAGCTTCTTGTAGTTTAATTAGAGTAGGAAAATTAAAGGATCAGTTAGCCAAAACTTATTTCATTAAAAAATACAAGGCAGGGCTTCCCTGGTGGCACAGTGGTTGGGGGTCCGCCTGCCGATGCAGGGGACGCGGGTTCGTGCCCCGGTCCAGGAGGATCCCGCGTGCCATGGGGTGGCTGGGCCCGTGAGCCATGGCTGCTGAGCCTGTGCGTCTGGAGCCTGTGCTCTGCAACAGGAGAGGCCACAGCGGTGAGAGGTCCGTGTATCGCAAAAAAAAAAAAAATACAAGGCAAATTTTGAAGACCAATATTTCATAAATAATTTTTTTAGCATGCAATACTATGACAAATTACTCAATTAACTTTTACCATGGCTTACTCACCTAAAAGTTTAATTTTAGGTTAGTCACAATATTATTTTACACGATTAGTGAACTCTAATTAAATTAGTTATATAAATGACTGAACAAAAGAGGGGAAATATAGTGAGAGAATCTGACTGTATTTAATTCTGATGTAAAATATTGTAACACTGTAATTAAGAACTACCCTATTTTTACTGTGAAACAAACAAAAAATGAGTAAAAATATTACACTTGTAGCCTACCTGATGTTCTCTTAGAATTTGTTTTTCAGACGTGTTAGGATTACTTGAAAAAAAAGAGACAATTTAAACAGTACACAAAGGTGATAGTAGAAAAAATAAAAGAATACAGAAAGTAAAAGTGGTAGGTAGACTCACGTTGCTTTCTTACCTATTGCTTTTTTTTAATTCATGCCTAATAAGGCAGAGCTATGGCCTAAGGAAATCATTATATGCTAACAAAACAATAACACAAGTAAGACCAATAATAGTGATAGCTATGTCTATATTGGGGCCCAGCTATATGCCAAGCACTTTATTCAAATCTTATGATTTAACCTAAAAATATTACATAATGTAGGTGTTACAATTCATCTTTTACAGATGAGGAAATCTAAGTTCAGGTTGAACAACTGATTCAACCTCAAAGTTTATGCTCTTTTCAGTCTGCTTTGCTGTGTCACACAAATAATAGTAGTTTCTCAGATATAATATTTCTACTTATATTATTCACTAAAACATAAAAACAGTCTTTTGTTACAGGTATCATTATCTATACTTAAAGCTGGGGAGAAAAAAAATGAGTTTGTAGTGATTTCAAAACAGTGTGCTAATAAGTAAAAATTATACAAGTGGTTTAATCATTTTTTCTCTTAAAGAAGAAGCCAACCCCCTCACATATACCACATAAGGAATGACACATATGGAAAAACGTCCAGGTCATTATTTTTCTGCTCAATTTCTTACCACTATGACAATATTTTTCTGGATTTTGAAAGACCAACTACTGCTAGTCACAAAAGATTCTTAATTATCTTTTACCCTTGTCAACTAAATGGAAATGATAGAGATATTTTTTATTGTATCATTTAACTTACTTTGTTGAATTTTTCTACTATGTTTTTTGAATTTTCTTAGAGGTTGCTCCAGGTCTTATAATATGCATCTCTTTATTTTCATTCCTCTTAAAAAATTGAGATATAATTCATATGCCATAAAATTCACCTTTTGAAAGTATACAATTCAGTGGTTTTTAGTATATTCACAAAATTGGGCATTCATCATTATCTAATTCCAGAATATTTTCATCACCTCAAAAAGATGCCCCATACAAATTAGCAGTCACTCCCTATAATATGCATTTTAGCTCAAAGCAATCTTGTTAAGATTAATATTAAATTTCAATAGTATATAGAAACTTTGTGCCAATATACTTCCATTCCTTCCCCCTTCTTTGTGCTATTATTGTCATACATATTGCATCTTATACATTATAACACATCAAAATAGTTTTGTAGTTATTGTTTTATGTAGTTGTCTTTTACATAATTTTTCATGTCTTTCACATTTAGGAGAAAAGTGTTTTAATTCATATGAATTCAAGTTACCATCTAGCCTTTCAATTCACCTGGAGGATTCACTTTAATAGGTATTGTAAGTCAAATATGCTGATGACAAATTCAATTTCTGTTTATCTAGAAATGTCTTTATTTTTCCTTCATATTTGAAGGATAGTTTTACTGGATATAGAATTCTTGGTTGACAGTCTTTTTCTGTCAACACTTTGAATATGTCATCCCAATGCCTTCTGGACTTGTTGGTTTACAATGAGAAGTCAGCTGTTTATCTTTTTTGGGTCATTTTACATATGTTGAGTCATTTACTTCTTGCTGTATTTAGAATTTGCTCCTTGTCTTTGTCTTTTGACTTTGACTATGAAGTGTCTAGATGTCTTTCTCTAAGTTTATCCTAACTGGTGTTCCTTGAGCTTCTTAGATGTGTAAATCAATGTTTTCCATCAAATTTTCAGCCATTATTGCTTCAAAATTTTTTTCTGCCTTTCTCTCCATCCTCTCCTTCCACATACATATTCCCATTATGCATACATTTGATGGTGTCCCACAGGCTCTGTTCATTTTTCTTATTCTTTTTTCTTTCTGTTCTTCAGACTGGATAATCTCTTTTGACTTATCTTCAAGTCCACTGATCTTTTCTTCTGCCTGCTAAAATTCACTGTTAAATCCATCTAATGAATTTATAATTTCAGTTATTATACCTTTCAACTCCAGAATTTCTATTTGTTTTTGGTTTTGTTTTAAATATTAGACTAATTTGTATCCCTCTATTGATTTTCTCTATTTGGTGAGACATTATCATCATAGTTTCCTTTAATTCTTTAAGTATAGTCTCCTTTACTTCTTTAAATATATTTTTATAGTTGATTTAAACACTTTGTCCAATAAGTCCAACAACTGAACCCCCTCCTGGATACTAGAAAATGACTGCTTTTATTCCTGCCTATGGGCCATACCTTCCTATTTCTTTGCTATCTTGTATTTTCTTGTTTAAAACTGGACATTTTAAATAATATATTGTAACAACTTTGGAATTAGACCCCTTGCCTTCTGGTGTTTTCTGTTTTTTTTCTCATTCCTGCTTGCTTTAGTGACTTTCCTAGATTAATCTTATAGATTCTATATTCCTTGCAATGTATGGTTGCTATTTTTTCTGGTGGGTTTTTTTTTTTAATTCTTGTTGTTATTTTTAAGCCTGGCTTCTTAGGAGTCACCCCTGAATCTGCATAGTGTCTGATCAATGATTGGTCAGAATATTTCATTAAATGTTTTAAGCCAGTTATACTTCCACCCTTTTCCATGGGGATTTTTTGTGTGTGAAGTCATACCTTCAAATTTCTGGGGGGTTACAAGTCAGTGAAGACTTTTACTTTTACTTCTTACTTGAGAAGAGAATCAAGGAAAGCAAGAGATGAACTAGCAGGGGTCCTCTCCAGGCTTTCTTGGGCATATGCACAGCCATGCATGTATGCAGCCTCTTTAGGTCTCCTAGAATATGTTGGAGCTTTTTAAAGTCCTTTATATTTGTCATATTCCTATTACAAAGGCATTCCTTCTAAACTTTTAGCCAGGTTCTTATTTGTTCCAACTGAATTCACAGCCTTACACAACTACAGTGTTGTTGAATCCAACTTATTGCTATTGTTTCAATAATACCCAAGGTATAGGACTTTTTCTGAGGGACTGAATTCAGAGTCATATCAAATAGCCACATGCCCTGGGAATAGAGTGTTTCAAGGAAACTACTGTAAATATTATAAAAATATGTACAGTGCTATGGGGATGGAAATTTACAAGGAACTCCAAAACAAGTCAGGCCCCATTCCACTGGCAGCTGCTCTTCATGGCTACTATGCTCCACTGTTGAGCTGGGAGGAGAATAGGAGCAACCTCAAGGGAAACACAGATGCCACTGTTCTTACCAAATATAAGTAGGTTGGTTTTGAATGAATGTCTTTTAGGTCAGTTCTGTGCCTTTGTTTAAGAATACAATATCTCACAAGTCAGCTTACAAGTGGAAGTGCCCTACAGCTTTGTGAGTAGGATTTGATTAGCACTTTTGTGTGCAGCATATATGTCTTGGTGGAGTGGGAAATGATCATACATACTTTGTTTTCCCATTCATATATATATCTTTGTTGCCATTTCCATGTTTAAAAAAAAAGTTTGTATCTGTCATTATGAAAACAGAGCCACCTAGATGAAGCTTCCTATATAAGAGACAGTGACGGACCGTCTGGGACATAGATGGAGGGTTGGCTGTATAATAAGGAATCTTTGCTCTCCCACGTCAGGCATGGAAAACTTTAACTTCCAGGCTGGTCATCCAGTTCCCATCCTGATTCTCTTTACTATCTCTTCAAACTCCACATAAACAAAAAAAAGAAAAATGGAGAATAAAAAATATATAGGGCTAAATAATCAAAGAGAATATTAAAAGTTTTGTGTATAAATCCTATATCCTTAATCACAGACTGACTAACCTCCCCAGCATTCCATTTCCAAAGACATTTGATAGAAGATAAAATTGCCTCCTGTTGCAACATTAATTTCCAGTTGTCTACATAGGCCTTTGAGGTAGGGAAGAGTGCACAGGCCCAACACTGGTTCAGTGCTTTGGGTAACTTATGAGGACAGTTGAAGCATAAGCAGCAGAGGTATGTTATCTTGGGTGGAAGACTATAGTTGCTATCTTAAATATTTAACCCATTCATACACATTATTTTTATTTATTCTCAAACAACTTACAAAGTAGATAAAACAGGTAATGTTCTTGAGTTTTCAGAAGGGAAAAAAATCCAACTAAATCCCAAAGTGGATACACACTTATAGATAGTATGTGACAAAGCAAATCTTCTTCCTCCCTTCCTCATTAGAACCATACTCATTAGAACCATAGAATGTTTTCTCCTGTGCCCTGCAGGTTGGAAGGAGAGTTAAGCACCTATTAACAGTAATGCGTAATATCTCCAATGCAGCTTCTTATTTTAGGCAAAAATCCTTTAAACTCAAGCAGGATCACTGCTTCACATGGACAGTGGGGCCCTGAGCTCTTTCAGACTCACAATGCACTACTCTGGAAAGCCACTGGAGGGGCGGGGGTGTCATACTCAAAGATTAGCAGCTATCTCAAATGATAACTCTACATTTCAATAAAAATCTCTCTAGTTCAGAGCTTAGTTTCCCTTTGTGGGACCTCAACTTATTTGTAGGGGAAGTGGAGGCATTAGGTACAAGATGAGACTTTATAAGGTTATTTAGCAATGAGTTCTGTTTTCTGAAATATGGCAGTCTAAGTTTGTTTGAACAACACTACCCAGCAAATATAAGTAAGGAATTATCAAGGCAAAATTTTAGTCAAGAGTGGAACCCAGACATAGGCTCAGGATGTTTACTCTGCAGAAATCTGCTTAAAAAGGAAGCTTGAGAGTATGCAGACAAGAACTCAAGCAGAAGATCATTCCCATTTTAAGCTGGCACCCTAAATGACTATACCTTAATATAAGGGTGATCCAGAGGTAAACCAGAACCACACCCTCACCCCTACGGTCTGCCAGGAAAAGTGACTTGGAATTGAGGGGCAGAGGGAACCTGTCCCTGATAATTTTTAACCATAAGCCAGAACTCACATTTTCAGTGGTCCAAAAAATTCAAGCTATAAATTTAGCTGATAATATTCTTGGAATATAGTGCCCCTGTGCATCAATAAGGAAATAGCAAACAATGCAATTGACAAAAAGACAAAATTGAGGAGGTACTTCACAAAAGAAGTCCAAATGGCCAATAAACATATGTAAAGATGCTCAGACTTATCAGTAATCAGGGAAATTAAAACTACAATTAAGTACTGGTAAATACTCACCAGATCGGCAAAAATTAAAGTGTGACTATACTTGTGCTGGCAAGCATATGGAACAACATGAAGTCATACACTTGTGATGGGAATGTAAATTGACACAGCTATAATTAAAAACAATATAGCATTATATAGCAATACTAGAAAAGTGTGTACCCTATGATCCAGAAGGTCCATTGCTGGGTATATAGTATAGAGAGAGGCTTACTCCTGAGCATCAAGATATGTGTAAAAGAATTATTTGTAGCAGCATTGCTTGTAATTACCCCAAACTAAAAGGAACTAAATTGTATAAGCAATAATAAAATGGATACTTAAGTTGCTGCCTTTGGTAATATAACCAAATACTATACAGATGAGGAAGCTTAGGCACAGAGAGGCGCAGCTATTTACCCCAAATCACACAAATTTTAAGTGACAGAGTTGGGGTTTGCCTCCACGCAATCTAACCCTAAAGTCTTCAGCTATTACACTATGCTGCCTCTGTTAAATTTGTTTTGCAGGAAATGAATACTATTAGGTTGAACTATATGAAACTGGCATTTTTGCAAGTCAAGAGTTGAGTATTAGCAAATTCATATGGTTCAGCCTAATAGCTCTCCTAAATTCTAAGCCCAGTTGGCCTGAAATCACCTTGCTCGATGTATCAGCCTACTTCTCCTTAGCTCTGTCACTCAAAATGACTTTCTAAGATGTCGTTTATCCGTGAAAAAAGTTTCCTTTGTTCTTTTCCTCTAAAAGCCTTCATTGCTAAAGGGCTGTGGTTGATTCTTTCTTCCAGTTCTCATTTTGTTAAGTGACTGTGGGGCAAAACAATCTGATTAACCATGGGGGATGGAAATGATGAAAGCAATAACAACTGTCAACATCTGCCGAGAAAAACAGTCTTTGGCATACATTTGTACTAGTCATCCACTTCTGGGCAACAGAGTCTTTCCTAACTTAAAAACTCGTAAGAATCTTTTTCTGGGTCACCCTATACACAGAATCAGAGTAAACCATCTGTCCCTGCACCTCGTCCCCTAGAGGAGTCTATACAAGACAAGCCCACCAAGTTTGAAATATCCTTCCAAAATTTCATGGAAGCAAATAAGAAAACATAATGCATCAATTTATACACACAGAGAAATTTCTCTCAGAATTATAGTTCAAGGTTTTAAGAAGACAGCAGAAGATAAAGGAAGATGACAAGCAAGTCATGAAAAATTTGGTCACAAGAAAGTCTTTATGATTTCACAGACCAGAAATATCTATTTGTTGGTTATGGAAAAAATGAATTAAAATTC